>NW_006922614.1:378527-384106 GCF_000298275.1 Orycteropus afer afer
TCTTCTCTTGATGTTTCCTGCATCATTCAATATTTTGCCCATAGAATCTCTCACTATTGCAACTCGAGGCTTAATAAAATCAAATAGAAACTTGTAAATATCCAGTAAAAATTACACCCATATTATAATCTGAGAGAAAATAAACTGATCAATCCTTGGCTTTTATATAGTCCTCTACACAACAATTTGTTCAACTGTCATGATTTGTACCAATCTATGAATTTCTTATGTCAGTGTTTAGTGATAGGCCTTGTAGAATCTGAAATTAAACAGTGTCTTGTAGTGAAAATAGCACTGGACTGTGAGGCAGACATCCTGGCTCTGTCAATATTCTATCTGTTACTTTCAGCAATCATTTTATCTTTCTTGGTCATGAAGGGAGTGGGGTTGTGCTAGATGTCCTCTAGGTGCTCTTCCTGCTCTAATATTCTATCAAACTAAGTCATTAAATCCAAAACAGGGGTTTTATAGCCATTTCTGGCATCTTCTTTCAACTGAATAATGCAGTCTGAGAACAGTTTTCAGTATCCTGACACTTCCTTTATATAGACTTGTTCACAGAGACTTGGTTCACTTAGCAGTTCTGTGGGACCATAGCTTTCATCCCTTTTCATATGACTCACTCTGTAATAATGTCTGGTCTCAATCCGTGAAATGTTGAACACAAGAACACTGGTAAGTTGCTCTTTGTCCTGCCATTTCATGTTGTAAAGAGAGCCCAGGTACTGAAATCCATTAAATGGGGAAGAGATTGTCTGTTTAACACATGATATTGGCCAAACTGGATATCCACTTTCAAAAAAAAAAAGAAAAAAAGAAAGAAAGCAAGCAACAAGATCTGTACCTCACATCATACACAAAAACTAATTCCAGATGGATCAAAGACTTAAATGGGAAAACTAAAACTATAAAATTCCTCAAGGAAAAAATAGGGATAAATTTACAGACCCAAAGATTGGACAATTTACTTCCCTAGATATAACCAAGCTCACTGCCATCAAGTCAATTTTGACTCATAGCGACCCCTTCTTGGGTTTCCAAGGCAGTATCACTATGGAAGTAGATTGTCCAACCTTCCTTCTGAGGAGTGTCTGGTGGGTTTGAACTGCCAGACTTCTGGTTAGCAGTCAAATCCTTGGGCACTATGCCACCAGAGCTCCTATTCCGTCAGAAACCCAAGGAGGGATCACTATCAGTTGAATTGACTTGACGGCACTGAGTTTGGTTCTTTTTTAATAGATGGCATAAATACACTCTCAAGCATAACCCAAAATGCATAAACAGCAGAAGAGAAACTAGATGAATGAAGCCTTCTAAAAATTAAATTTTTATGTGCTTCTAAAGACTTCCCCAAAATGGTAAAAAGAGAACCTACAGATTGGGAAAAAACATTTGGCAATGACATATCTGACAAGGGACTTATCTCTAAAATTTATAGAAAACTCCAACACCTCAACAACAAAGAGACAAATAATCCAATTAAAAAATGGGCAGAAGACATGAATAGACATTTCACCAAAGAGGATATTCAGGCGACCCACAAACACATGAAGAAATGCTCATGATCATTAGCCATTCCAAAACCAAACTCATTGCCATCGAGTCAGATCCGACTCATAGCAACCCCTCCTCAGGTTTCTGAGGCAGTATCGCTTCAGAAGTAGATTGCCCATCTTCCTTCCTAGAAGTGGATGGTAAGTTTGAACCGCCAGCCTTCTGGTTAGCAGTCAAATGCCTTAGGCACTATACTACCAGAGAGAGATACAAATCAAAACAATGAGATACCATCTTGCCCTAGCACTAATAGCAAAGTCCAACAAGACAGAAAATAACAAATGCTGGTGAGGATGTGGAGAGATAGGGACTCTCATACACTGCTGGTGGGAGTGTAAAATGATATAACCACTGTGGAAAGAAGAATGGCAATTCCTTAAAAAGTTGGAGTTAGAAATATCATTTGAGCCAGCAATTCTATTACTAGGTATATATCATAAGAAGTGAGAGGCAGGACATGAACAGATATATGCACACCCATGTTCATTGCAGGACGATTTACAAAAGTAAAGAGATGGAAACAACCTAAATGCCCATCAACAGAATAATGGATAACCAAACTATGGTACATACACACAATGGAATACTATGCAACCCTAAAGAATAACATAGAATCTGCAAAACACTTCATAACTTGGATGAACTTGGAGGACATTATGCTGAGTGGAATAAGTCAATCACAGAAGGACAAATATTGCATTAGTTTGTTATTGTAAAAAGTCAAGGAAAGGTTTATATATGGAAGGAAACTTTCTTTGTTAGTTACCAGGAGTAGAAAAGGAGGGGAGGTAACACTGCTAGATAGGTAGAGACAAGTACTGATTTGGGTGAAGGGAATGGCAATGTACCAAATGTGAGTGATGAGCATGGTGGCATTGAGAAAGAGAAGACATAGAGAGGTGCATGGGAGGTACAAACAATAAATACGAACCCTTTTGCACATACAGTACTGCATTGTCAGTGATGGTAAACATTGATCTATGGGTGAATAGATGGGTGGACAGGCTGAATGATCAGGTATGTGTATGCAGGGGAAAATGTGTTCATGACCATGTATAGGGTTGGCAGACCATGTTTCCACAACTGTATTTATATGTTCTATAAGAATGTCCAGATATATAGTATAGGTGACAAAAGACAAGGTTGTAGTCACTTCTTAGCCACAGCCAACTACCCAGAGGGAGCAAGTAGTTGGACCTACGGGCTTGGAACCATAGTCACAGTGGACATCAAGCTCAATTGGCATAACATACTACACAAAAACATTGTTCCACATCTGACTTAGGTGAGTAGCCACTGGGATCTTAAAAGCTTGCAAGCGGTCGTCTAGATGCAGTGATGGGTCTCTCCTCATCCAGAGCACAGAAGAATGAAGAAAACCAAAGATGCATGGAAACAATTACTCCAAGGGACTGGTACACCATGCAATCCTCAGCCTGTATGACTATGATACCAGAACAATTAGATGATGCCCAGCTACCACTGGCAACCACTCAGAGGGAGATCTATGTAGGAGATCCTGCATAGAGTGGGAGAATGTGGAACAAAACTCAAAATCATAAAAAAAAAAAGCACCAGTTTTGCTGGTCTGATAGAGCCTGGTGGAACCCCTGAAAGTATGGCCCCAGCTGCCCTTCAGGTCTGAAACTGAACCCACACCTGTGGCTTTCAGCCAAACAGAAGACAGACATATGAGCTGAATATTTACATTAGGTAGATAAACTCCTTGGAGAGATCAATCACAGGAGAATGGCTGTGTATGGACAGGGAGACAGCTCAGGGGCAGGAGTGCATGGTATGGAAGGACTCAAGGAAGAGGTAACTATGGTGAGGAAGTGGAAAGAGAGCTGTTGCATTGTGTTAAATTGCAGTAAATGTCATGAGACAAAGTATATGTGAACTGCTATATGGAAAATGAATTTGCTTTGTAAACTTTCACCCAAATCACAATACAAATTTTCAAAAAAGAAAAAGCAAGGTCAAATCTAGCACCACAAGTGTCTGTAAATACAGATTTATTAGAATAGCAGCCAAGGAAAAAAAAGAGAGAGAGAGCCCAGGTAACACTGGTAGAATTTTTCAAAGAATTGAGTACACTTTAAAAATATTTTCAGATTCACAGAAGGAACTTTGAGAATTAATGTAATACAGTCTAGTGGAATGAGATTTATATTTTCTCTTATAGGTGTCAGGAGCTTCTGAGAAAGGAGAAGGTTTAGTCAAGGTGGTATTCAATCAGGACTATCTTTTCTATTGCTAGTCTATGAATAAATTTAAGCTTGCTTTCCACTCTTATCTCCAGGTCTCTTTTTGGCTCTACTAGGAACTAAATAGCATAGTGGTTAAAGCATTCAGCTGCTAACCAAAAGGTTGGTTGTTCAAACCCACCAGCTGCTCCACAGGAGAAACATGAGGTAGTCTGCTTCCATAAAGTTTACAACATTGGAAATCCTATGAGGCAGTTCTCCTCTGTCCTATAGGGTCACTGTGAGTTGGAATCCACTCAATGGCAGTGGGTTTTTACCAACTAAATAGGAGTCCCTGGTTGGTGTAAACAGTTAAGCACTTTACTACTAGCTGAAAGGTTAGTGATTCAAATCTACCCAGAGGTGCCTAAGTAGACAGGGCTGGAAATCAGCTTCCAAAAGGCCACAGCTTTGAAAGCCCTATGGAGTAGTTCTACCTTGCACACATGGGGTCACAATGAGTTGGAATCGACTCGGCAGCAAATAACACCAATCAACTAAACAGTACATTCCTTGACTAGTATTTAACAAATTGCATAAACTTACTAGAGGTTCACCTTAGTTTCATTGCCTATCTCATTTAGGAGCCCTGGTGGTATAATGGTTAAGAGCTTGACTGCTAACCAATAGGCTGTTTGAACCCATGGGAGAAAAGACCAAGCCACCTGCTCCCATAAAGATTGCTGTCTAGGAAACCCTAAGGGTAGTTATACTCTGTCACATTGGGTCACTATGAGTTGCAATCTACTCAATGGTCCAAAACAACAACATAGCATTTAATTTTCAAAGTTATTCAGAATTCTAATCCCCACCCACCAGTTAGTAATATCTGCATTAAATAATGATTCTATCTCCTTGCCTAAGATCAAGGATATTAAGAATACAATGGTAATCCAAGGTCAACCCTGAAAAATATGGCTACATCACTCTCAGATCAACATTGATCACTTATTCTCAAATATGATTCTGCCACCAATTCAGTGCTAGTCTGTAACACCTATTGAGGGTTTTCTGTGTCTCTAACCCTGGGCTAATGTTGCCGAGAACACAAAGATGAGCTGTTATTGTTGTTGTTGTGTGCTGTCAAGTCGGACCCTGCTCATAGCGACCCCTCCTTGTGTTTCTCAGACAGTATCACTACAGAAATAGATTGCCCAACCTTCCTTCTGAGGAGTGGCTGGTTGGTTTGTACCACCAGCCTTCTGGTTAGCAGTCAAGTGCCTTAGGCACTATGCTACCAGAGCTCCCTCAAAGATGAGTAAGATATGCTTTTTATTCTATTGTTGTTGTTGATAGGTGCCATTGAATTGGCTCCAACTCATAGCAACCTTATCATGATGTTGCTTATTGTACAGTTATGAGGATTTTTGTTTTCTTTAGGTTGAGATGTAAGCCATACTGAAGACTGTAGTCTTTGATCTTCACCATTTAGGGTTTCAAGTCATCTTTACTTTCAGCAAACAAGATTGTGTCATCTGCATATTGCAGGTTGTTAATGGTTCTTCCTCTAATCCTGATGCCATGTTCTTCATATAGTCCAGCTACTCAGATTACTTGCTCAGCATACAGATTGAATATGTATGGTGAAAGGATACAACTCTGATGCACACCATTCCTAATTTTAAATCCTGTAGTTTCCCCTTGTTCTGTTCGAATGACAGCCTCTTGGTCCATGTACAGGTTCCTCATGAGCACAAGTAAGTGTTCTGGAATTTCCATTGTTTGCAAAGTTATCCACCGTAGTGCCTAAGGCATTTGACTACTAACCTGAAGCCTGGC
>NW_006922614.1:384386-385491 GCF_000298275.1 Orycteropus afer afer
TTCTGTTGGATTACTTTTCTTTGGAATGGGCACAAATATGGATCTCCTCCAGTCAGTTAGCCATGTAGCTGTCTTCCAAATTTCTTGGCATGAATGACAAAGTCCCTCTGGCACTGCATCCATTTGTTGAAACATCTCAATGGGTATTCCATCAATTCCTGGGGGCCTGTTTTGCACCAATTCCTTCAGTGCAGTTTGGACTTCTTCCTTCAATACCATTGGTTTTTGATCATATGCTACCTCCTGAAATAGTTGAACATCAACTAATTCTTTTGGATACATTGACTATGTCTATTCCTTCCATCTTCCTTTGATTCTTCCTGCATTGCTCAATATTTTGCCCATAGAATCCTTCAATATTGCAACTTGAGACTTGAATTTTCTCTTTAGTTATTTTAGCTTGAGAACAGTGAGCAAATAATCTGAGATTGAAAGTTCCAAAAGCTTTACTCTACCTTTGTCATTAAGGTCATCTCTGCTTTGAGGAAGCTAGTCTTCCCCAGCTGTATTTTGAGTGTCTTCCAAATTGAAGTGCTCATCTTCCAGGAGTATATAAGACAATATCTCATGGATATTCATAAAATTTTCCAGTAATGTATCAGACAATCTTTCACTGCTACTCATAAGGTATTCAGTGGCCAATTTTTTCAGAAGTGGACCTTGCCACATCCTTATTCCTAGTCTGTCTTAGTCTGGAAGCTCAACTGAAAGCTGTCCATCATGGACAACCCTGTTGGTATTTGAAATACCAGTGGCCTCACAGCAACAAGCAAGCCATAACAGTACAACACAGTGACAGATGGGTTAGTTAGGTCATAATTTCCTGCTTTATCATGGAGTATGTTTTATAACATTCTAAATCATGCTAGAAAGTTCTTCTCTCTACAAAACCAAAAAAACCAAACTCAATGCTGTCGAGTCAATTAGACTCATAGCAAACCCTCCTTGGGTTTCCAAAGTGGTATCTCTATGGAAGTAGAGTGCCCAATTTTCCTTCCGAGGAGTGAGTGGCTGGTTTGAACTGCCAGTCTTCTGGTTAGCAGTCTTTTTTTATTATTATTATTTTTTTGCTTTGAGTGCAAATTTACAAAACAGGTTTGTTTTA
>NW_006922614.1:385736-387418 GCF_000298275.1 Orycteropus afer afer
CCCTGGGGTAAGTGTTTTGCATGTAGGTTTTTCTACTGTTGAGCTGAGAGCCAATCCATAGATGTGAAACCATTTCTAGGCCCAAAGGATAACCCAGGGCCATAGTCTTGGAGGTTCCACCAATCTCTATCCAACCAGTAATTCTGGTCATTTTTGTGTTTTTGAATTATGTTCCACATTTTTCCTCCCACTATAACCAGGATCTCCAATTTTGATCCCTTTCTAAGTGGTTGGCACTGGTAACTGGGCATCATCCAGTTTTTCTAGTCTCAGGGTCATGATGGCTGAGGTCCTTGTGGTCTTTCATATCTTTGGACTAATTTTTTCTGAATGACTTTGATTTTCTTCACTCTTCTTTGCTCTGGATGACAGGAGATCAATAATTGCATCATAGATGGTTGCTCTAAAGTTTTTAAGTCCCCAGTCATTATTCACCGAAGTAGGAGGTAAGTGGGAGGTAGAACAAGATTTTTATGTCCTATGCTGTGCCAATTGAGTATAATGTCCCGCAAGACAATCATTCTGAGCTGTAAGCCTGGTGATTCTCTCAAGGTGTTTGTCTGTCTCTGAGAAACTACTCCAACTCTGTCTTCTGTTACTTCTGTAATGTATATGGATAAATTTGTAGACAAATACATATGTAAGATTATCTTCAGCCAAATATGTCCTTGGTCTTGGGTATATTCCTGTTCACCTGCCCCCACCTGATCTTCTCACCTGTCTGTGCATTTACCCATTGTCTAGTGTTTGGCACCACTGGTAGTGCAGTATTGTGCATGTAATAGTATTTGCCTATGCTCTCTATATTTCTGTATTTTTTGTGCATGTCCTGGCATCCTCTCTTTGCCCATTGTCACCAGGCTAATCATAGACTTTCCAAACCACCCCTGCCCTCACCCAAATCAACATGTGACCCCCAGCTAGTCCTCAATTATCCCTCCCTTTTTTTCCCATCCCTAGTAACTAACAAGGTGAATTTCCTTCCCAGAGTAAACCTTTCCTTGAGTTTTTACAATAATGAACTCATACAATCCTTCTGTGATTGACTTATTTCACTCAGCATAATATTCTCCAAATTCATCTACTTTGTACGATGACTCATGGATTATTCATTATTCTTTAAAGTTACATAGTATTCTGCTGTGTGAATGTACCATAGTTTGGCTATCCAATCATCTGTCAATTCGCATTAAGTTGTTTCCTTCTCTTTGCTATAGTGAATTATGCTGTGATGAACATGGGTGTGCAAATCTCCCTTTCAAAAGGTATGTTTTTTAAAGCAACAAATTAATCTTAAAATAGCATCTATTCATTCCGGGCTGTCATCTCTTTAGGGTATATTCCTAGTAATGGAATTGCTAGTGATGGAGCAAATGATATTTCTATTTTCAGTTTTTTAAGGAAACACCATATTATTTTCCACAGTGGCTGTAATTCTTTTCAATTAGTTCTTTTTTTTTAATAAGTGTTAGTACTTTATGTAAATTAATCTTGTGAGTCTTTTTATTAATATATTTATTGATGCATATAGGCTACTTTCAATTTACTCTGTTCACTAATATCAGATACCTAAGGAATTTCTTATCAAAGTTTCAATAATTTATGTGTTCCTGAGAAGCTCTGGTAGCATACTGCCTAAGGCATTTGACTGCTAACCAGAAGGTTGGTGGTTCAAACCTACC
>NW_006922614.1:389313-390637 GCF_000298275.1 Orycteropus afer afer
GTAAATCTTCACCCAAATCCTAAAAAAATAAAAAATAATAATAATAATTACCCACTGGAAACACTTTAACCAATCACGCCTACATTTCTAAACACACACTTCCATTGATGCCACTCTTTCAGATTTTTCTAGCTTGGCTTTTGACCACATTTTCTTCCTTAGAAAACACTCCTAGATGCTCCTTCTTTGGTAAGTATAATTCTAAACTGTCTCTCAAGATTTTTACACACTGCTGTACAAATCTTATATAACTGCCATCCATTGAGTGTGGAAGTACCTATTAATATGAGTTGATTTCACTTGTGATTAGATTACTAATCACTTGATTTTCACTTAATCAAAAACGAGATTTTCTTGGGTGGACCTGACTTAATTAGCTAAGTCCTTTAGAAGAAGTTCTGGTGATCAGAGAAAGAAGTGAGAAAGATTTGAAAAGAAAAATACCTCTTGTGATAGCCTAGGTAGAAGCAAAGTGCCATGCTGTAAGAGAAGGCCACGTTGCAAGGACCTGAGGTCAACCTCTAGGAACTGAAAGTGGTCACTGGCCAACAGCCAGCAAGAAAATGGGACTTCAGTCATAACCACAAGGAACTGAATGCTGCTAATAACCAGTGATTTTCGAAAAGGACTGTGAACATCAGATGAGATCACAGTCCTGGATAACACCTTGAAGAGAGGATGAAGATAACTCATACCTGAACTCTTGACCCACAGAAACTGAGAAAATAAGTGGGTGTTGTTTCACGTTTGTGATAAATTGTTCTGCAGCAATAGAAAACCAATACATGTTCTTTCATTTCTTTTTCCTACTTTTATTGATGATGACTGACTAATAGAGGCCAAAAAGTTTTAAAGTTTTAAACCAATATTCTATTCTCAAACTCTTTTGAAAAAAAAAAAAATTCCAACAAGGGCTTCCAACTCTTCCTTCTGGGTTCAGCATGGCCAATGAAATGAAGGTGAATGGATGTAAATTTGTAAAATGTGTGTTAATGATAACTAGAATGGGAAAAATTGGCGGTCAACAGTCTGCATAAAGATTGAAATCCTAGGAATTAGTGAACTGAAATGGCTGGTATTGGCCATTTTTAATGTGACAATCATATGGTCTACTATGCCAGTAATGACAGTTTGAAGAGGACCATCTTAAGAACAGATCTGATACACTGAACACCAATGGCCAAAGACCAGATGAGTTCTGGGATGATATCAAGGAATCTTACATGAGGAAAGCAAAAGGTTATTAAAAAGAAAAGAAAGACCAAAATAGATGTCTGAAACTTGTTCTTGAATGAAGATTAGCTAAAGCAAATGGAAGAAATGA
>NW_006922614.1:390737-393450 GCF_000298275.1 Orycteropus afer afer
AAAAGAGCTGAACAGAAGATTTCAAAGGGCATCTCAAGAATACAAAATAAAGTATGATAATGAAATATTCAAAGCCCTGGAGTTAGAAAACCAAAAGGGAAGAACACGCTTGGCATTTCTGAAGCTGAAAGGACTGAAACAAAAAATCAAGTATGGAGTTGCAATATTGAAATATCCTAATGGCAAAATATTGAATGATGCAGGAACCATTTAAAAAGAAGAAGAAGAAGAAATACGCAGAGTCACTGTGCCAAAAAGAATTGGTCAACATTTAAACATTTCAGAAGGTAACAAATGTTCACGAACCAATGGTACTGAAGAAAGCATTCCAAGCTGCTGAAGGAATTGGTGAATAACAAGTCTCCAGGAATTGACAGAATACTCATTGAGATGTTTCAGCAAACAGATGCAACACTAGAAGCCCTCACTTATTTTTGCCAAGAAATTCGAAAGACAGCTACCTGGCCAACCCACTGGAAAAGATCAATATTTGTGCCCATTCCAAAGAAAGGTGATCCAACAGAATGCAAAAATTATCAAGCAATATCATTAATATCACATGCAAGTGAAATTTTTCTGGAGATAATTAAAAAATATTTGCAGCAGTACATCAACAAGGAACTACCAGAAATTCAAGCTGGATTCAAAGGAGGACATGGAATGAAGGATATTATAGCTGATGTTAGATGGATCCTGACTGAAAGCAAAGAATACCAGAAAGATGTTTACTTATGTTTTATTGACTATGCAAAGGCATTTAACTGTGTGGATCATAAAATATTATGGATAAGTTTGTGAAGAATGGGATCTCCAGAAAACTTAATTATGCTCATGAAGAACCTGTACATACACCAGGAGCCTGACATTCAAACAGAACAAGGGGATATTGCATAGTTTTAAATTAAGAAAGGTGTGTGTCAGGGCTGTTTCTTTTCACCATACTTATTCAATCTGTAAACTGAGCAAATAATCCAAGGAGCTGGAATATATAGAGAACACTGCATCAGGATTGGAGAACCATTAACAATCTGCAATATGCAGATGACACAATCTTCCTTGCTGAAATCAAAGAAGACTTGAAGCACTTATTGATGAAGATCAAAGACTGTACCTCATTTTGGATTACACTTCAAGATAGAAAAGACAAAAATCCTCACAATTGGACCAACGAGCAACATCGTGATAAATAGAGAAAAGATTGAAGTTGTCAAAGATTTCATTTTACATGTATCCACAATCAATGCCCATAGAAATAGCATTCCAGAAATCAAAGGACATATTGCACTGGGCAAATTTGTTGCAAAAGAACTCCTTAAGGTGTTAAGAAGCAAAGATGTCACTTTGAAGAGTAAGATGAGCCTAACCCATGCCATTGTCTTTTCAATCACCTCATATTCATGTGAATATTAGACAATGAATAAGGAAGACCACAATAGAACTGATGCATTTGAATTGTGGTGTTGACAAGAATATTGAATATACCATGGACTACCAGAAGAAGGAAAACAATCTGTCTTGAAAAAAGTACAGCTGGAATACTCCTTAGAAGCAAGAATGGACAGACTTCATCTCTCGTACTTTGGTCATGTTATCAAAAGGGATCAGTCCCTGGAGAAGGATATCTGCTTGTAAAAAGTGGAGGGTCAGAGAAAAAGGGGAAGACCCTCAATGAGGTGGATTGACACATTGGCTGCAATGATGGGCTCAAACATAGCAAGGATTGTGAAGATGATGCAGGACCAGGAAGTGTTTCATTCTGTTATACATTGAGTCACTATAAGTTGGAACTGGCTCAACAGCACCTAATAACATCAACAGCCACCCTGCTGGAAACTTAATTTCCCTCTTAGAAAACAAAGGTAACATGTGCACGGCATAGCAAACAAAATTCTTGAGTAATACAGTCAGAAACAACCATGCCTTGCTCAAAGATGGTGGCTAACCATGCTGCTTTGAATGTGTGTAGCTCTCCACAATTCTAGCAATAATCAGTTATCCCACATAACTACACCTCTTCTTAGTCTTCCATTCCAGGTCTTTGACTCATAATTTTTCAGTCAGCCATGACTCAACTGGTTTGAAACAGTTCTAAGCTCTATTTTCAAGGCTACCTAATTGTCTTTTCATGAACTTCATTCACTTTCATTTTGGAAACATTTCAAACTAATGCCCACATCCTTTCTTAGAACTTCTCTTTCTTTTTTGGCTTCCATAATATTACATATTTTTATTGCCATTTTCTCTCTATCTCTCTTTGATACTCTTGATGTATCCTTTACTTCATTATTTTCATTTTACAAATGAGAAAAGAGTATCATAGGGGCTAAAGTTACCTAAGTTCACACAACTAGTAAGTGGAGAAACCATGATTCAAACTCAGACTTATCCTGGCTCAGAAGCTATTGTGTTTTCGCCACTATATCCACATTGACATTGCTTCACTAGAAAAAGTTGAGTACTTCTCCTTCCTTGAAGGAAGAGTGCTTTAGTATAACTAAAAATAAGGCTTCACTTATATAACAGGGACTTTGCTATAAATAGTAGCTCTGGTGGCATAGTGCCTAAGGCATTTGACTGCTAACCAGAAGGCTGGCGGTTCAGATCCACCGGACAATTCTAGGAAGGAAGTTTGGGCAATCTACTTCCATAGTGATGTCCGCCTCGGAAACCAAAGGAGGGGTTGCTATGAGTCGGATCGGACTCCATGGCAGTG
>NW_006922614.1:393550-396472 GCF_000298275.1 Orycteropus afer afer
GTCCATCAGGGAAGGCAAGATTATTTGACTTAATCTTTCACCAAATCAAGGAGCTCTGGTGGTGATTAAGGCATTTGGCAGCTAACCGAAAGGTCAATGGTTTGAACTCACCAGCTGCTTCATGGCAAAAGAATGATGTAGTCTGCTTTTGTAAAGATTTACAGCCTTGGAAACCCAATGGGGGTCACTATGGGTCAGAAGTGACTCAATGGCAGTGAGTTTTTGTTTGTTTGTTTGTTTGTTTTTACCAAATCTTCCCTTTAGGTAGTTCTCAAGTTCTCTATAAACACACAATGAGTGGTGTCTGGCACTACCTCAATCTAGATAGATATTGCAGATTGAAAACTCCACATAGCTTGCAAGAAATACAAGAAAGGGAAGAATAAAGACAATTACAAATCATTAGATAGATAAATGGTCAGTAAATAAGACAAGAAAAAAAAATTTATGTTTCTCATTACTGTGCATTGCAGAAGCAACTTGACAACATAGAATATGCCCTCTGCTACTTATATGGGCCTCATTCCTATTTAAAAATTGAAACTGAAGATTTTCTATTTGAACATTTTTTCAAATTCTAAACTTTAAAATAATTAAAGTTTATCATCTTAACAGGGAACTTTTCAGGCAGATTAAATAACTATAGTCATCTTGCCTTCCCAAAAGGTGAGCTGAAGAGATTTTCTGCTACCTGCTCATCATTACCCAAATCTCCCTTTCAAAAAATATATTTTTAAAAGCAATAAATTAATCTTAAAATAAACTATGATCTCCTTCTTCTAATCTTGAATTTTCCCTTTATATTTCCATAGTGTGTAAAGCAAAGTAGGCTTGGTGTAAATTTTCACTTACCTTCTTCTTCCTTTTTGAAAGTACATCACTCTCCTAATGCAGACCATTTTGGTCCCTTAGGCCCCTAATAATGCAAATAAATGAGTCCTTTTTCCTCAGAGTAAAAAATTTGTAATTTCCTTTACTCCAAAAAAGTGCAATTAGTAATGTACAGTCCCAAAATTTAGATTAATACAGCTGCTCTTATATTTTGGGGGATTTTCTCATAGTTTTCTGGGAAACAAATTCAGAATTTAGGTCATCTACTAAGATAATTTTAAGATTCAGATGCCTGGAAGCAGATCAATTCCCATACCTTATCCGGCTCATATAAGTTTTCCCTGGCATACCTCAGGTACCCTTGACATCCTCCCAGGATATTACTTATAAGGAAACAAAAAGAAATTCATGACTTTTTTTTTAGGTTATATAAATAACAATGTCAAGATAGTGTTTCATTGCTAAAAAAAAATGGTCAGGTGGAGCAGGGTTGGAGAATGGTGGAGGATGGAGGAGGAGTGGATATGAGGCTACTTGTAAATGATGAGAAAGTGACATAAAAAGAAGTTAAACTTAGTATGTACTTCAAAGTATGGTCTCAGGACAAAATCACACATCTGAAAAGCAAGACTATTGGCTGAATTTGGTGAGTCATTATACCACATTCAAGGGCTATGCCTGCCAAAAAAGATCAGAATTTTAAGCTAGCATGCTAGAACAACTGTGTTCCTAAACCAAATTTTTCCAAGAGTCATTCTTAAAACACTTCAAGCTTTCACTCTCATTCTACAGTATATCTTAGATAATTGCACATCATTGCAATTGCACACATTGCTCCCAGGCTTGCTTCCTCAGAGCCCTAATCTATGCTTAATAGTGGATTTCTCTTTTTTCTGGGTAGCAACACTTCTTTGACCTCTATCAGTCTTATCTTTCCCTGTGAAACAGAAGGCTGGAGAGGAGGCTAGGGCCTTGTGGAGAAGGCTGCCCAAAATATAGGATTGGAACTTGATTACAGTCATTTGTACAATCTTGAGTAATGAAAGACAGGGTGGAACCATGGTTTAAGGTTGACGAGTCTAGCAGTGGTGTGCAAGATAATTTTGATGAGAAAGAGCTCCAAAGTTAAGGTGACATGAAAGACTGCTCTAGGAATTACATGAATTTCAGCATGGCTAAAACATAAGATGCATGTGAAAAACAGGAGGCTGTTATAAGTCATCTTGTCTGAGATAATGAGAGAAAGAATTGAATAAGTAGCAGTAGGCATGAAGAGTAATACAGAGGAAAAAGAATGATCAATATTTGGTACCAGATTGGATAAAGGTTAGCTAGAACTGGTGCAAAATTGAGGAGTCAGATCCCTCTTCCCTTCATTCCCAGCTTCTTTTATCTATGCTGTGTTTCCCTATCTGTAATTTTAACTTCTAAATTTTAGGTCTTAGGTCTAAAGCGATTTCTAAATCCAATCACTCCCTCTTCTTCTCCTTCTCCTCCTTCTCTTCCTTCTCCTTCTTCTCCTTCTCCTTCTTCTCCTTCTCCTTCTCCTTCTTCTCCATTAGCTTCAACAAAACTCTCTAAGATTCCTTCTAACTGAGATGACCAAACCAAAACCAAGGTTTCGAAGGCTGTAAAACTTCACAGAAGTAGATTGCCTATTCTTCCTTTCACAGAGCAGCTGGTGAGTTTGAGCCACTGATCTTCTGGTTAGCAGCCATATGCTTCAACCACTGCACCACCAGAAATAGGAGAATATCACTTTAACAGGAATCAAAGCCTCTTGGAACCTCTGCCAAATATTACAAGCATCTGCTAATATACAGCTGGATGAAGCATTGGTGCTGGAATCCTAAAACCATATGATCAAGCAGAAATAGACACTTCATACAAGGGATGATAAAGAAGGAACTATCAAAGATTACTTTTATTTTTTTTTAACTTTTATTGTGGTGAAACATACACAAGACATTGGCCAACATAACATCTTCCCCATTTACAGCTCATGGACATTGATGACATTTTTCATGTTGTGCAACCATTATTGTTATCTTTTTCCAAAATATTCCAACACCATTATCATAACTCAATGCC
>NW_006922614.1:397701-398974 GCF_000298275.1 Orycteropus afer afer
AATAATTTAATTTTTTTGTTGTTGTTGTTATGTACCATTGAGTCAGACCCAAATCATAGCAATTTTTAGAAGGTCCCAATTATCTATTTTATCTTTTGCTGTCTGTGCATCCCAGCATATGTTTGATAGTCTATTTATGCAATAAATTAGGGCCCTTTAGTTTGCCCCTATTTTTCTCTAATCAACTTTATAGTTTTATGTTTCACATTTAAGTCTGATCCATCTAGAGTTAGTTTTTGTGTATGGTGTGAGATATGGATCTTGTTTCATTTTTCTGCAAATAGATAACCAGTTTTGCCAGCACCATTTGTGAAAGAGACTATCTCTTCCCCATTGAATGGATTTTGGACCTTTGTCAAAGATCAGCAACTCTAGGTTGATGGATCAATTTATGGGTTCTCAATTTCTGTTCCACTGATGTATGTGTCTGCCATTGTACCAATACCAGGCTGTTTTGACAACTATGGCTCTTTAGTAGGTTTTGAGGTCTGGGTGTGTGAGACTTCTTACTTTGTTCTTCTTCTTCAGTAGTGTTTTGCTTATTTGAGGTCTCTTTCCTTTCCATATAAAGTTAGTGATTGGTTTTTCCATATCCCTAAAGAATGTTGATGTAATATGGATTGGGATTGCATTGAATGCATAGATTGCTTTGGGTAGTTTTGACATTTTCACAATGTTCAGTCTTCCTGTCCATGACCATGGTATGTTCTGCCATTTATGTAGATCTCTTACGGTTTCTTGAAGTAGTGTTTTGTAGTTTTCTTTGTACAGGTCTTTTGTGTCCCTGGTAAGATTTATTCCCAAGTATCTTATCTTTTTGATAGGTATTGTAAATGGTATTGATTTCCTTCTTTCCTTTTTTAGAGACCTCTTTGCTGGTGTAAAGGAATCCAACTGATTTTTGTATGTTGATCTTGTATCTTGTCACTATGCTGAATCTTTCCATAAGTTCCAATAGTTTTCTTGCTGAGTCTCTTGGGTTTTCTATATATAGGATCATATCATCTGCAAGTAGGGAGAATTTTACTTCTTCCTCACCATTTTGGATGCCTTTGATTTTCCTTTCTTGCCTTAATGCCCTGGCAAGGACTTCCAATACAATGTTGAATAGAAGTGGAGATAAAGGGCATCTTTGTCTGGTTCCTGTCTGTAAGCAGAATGGTTTCTGTCTCTCTCCATTCAGAATAATGTTGGCTTTTGGTTTTGCATGTTGTTGTTGTTGTTATGTGCCATCGAGTCAAACCCGACTCATAGAGACCCCTCCTTGGGTTTC
>NW_006922614.1:399511-402096 GCF_000298275.1 Orycteropus afer afer
TAGGAAGACCAACGGAAAAAAGAGCAAATGCATGGAAACCGAATAACACCCTCCTCAAAAATGACTGGGTTGATTGTATTGTTTAGTTCTTCTGCATCTTTGTTGAGTTTCTTTCCAGTTGTTCTATCTTTTATGGAAAGTGGTATATTAAAGTCTCTTTCTATTACTGTAGAGTCATCTCTTTGTTTTTTCAATTCTTTTAAAGTCTGATTTATGTATTTTGGGGCTCTTTTATTGGATGCATAGATTTTTATTATGGTCATGTCCTCTTATTCAACTGATCCTTTAATCATTTTCTAATGTCCTTCCTTGTCTGTTATGGTTTTTATCCTAAAGTCTATTTTATCTGAAATTAATATTGCCACTCCTGCTCTCTTTTGGTTGCCATTTGCTTGGTATATTTTTCTCCAACCTTTGATTTTTAGTCTATTTTTTGTTTTTTGTGTTGAAAGTGAGTCTCTTGTAGACAGCATATTGATGGGTCATGTTTTCTTATCCAGTCTGCAGCTGTCCATCTCTTGAGTGGGGGGCATTTAACCCATTTACATTCAATGTAATTACTGACAGGTATGAATTTATTGATGTCATGTTGTTATGTGTTTTTGCGGTGTTGCTGATTTCTTTGTTCCATATAATTTTTTGCACTGAGCTCATTTTGTTTGTAATTTGTGTCATCATCATCTTCATTGCTATTGGTTTAGTGTTTGCTAAGTATTTTTGTTATTGATATGAATATTTATTACTTTTTTTGAGGTTACCATGTGATTTATAATTTTCTTCCCAAGTTTACAACAGTCCATTCTATGGTGAGGTGACTTCCTCACCATATAGAAGTTCTGTAACTACACTATTTATTCCCTCTTTTTGGTTTGTTGTTGTCTTCATTTACCTATTGATGTCTCTGGCTCCCTGTTTACAGGCTTGTAAGCTTGTTTTACTTTGAATACTTCTATAACTGGGTTGGTTTCTGGGTTATGTCATCATGTGTGTTAATCATTGGTTGTTACTTGCTTTCATTGGTTCTCTGTCCAAAGGACTACCTTTAGCATGTTTTGTAAAGTTGGTCTGGTTTTAACAAATTCTCTTAATTTCTGTTTATCTGAAAATATCCTAATTTCCCTCTCATATTTGATAGACAGTTTTGCTGGGTATACAATTCTTGTTTGGAATTTTTTTCTTTCAGGATTTTATGCATATCATCCCATTGACTTCTCACCTGCATGGTTGCTACCAAGAAATCAGAGCTTATTCTTATTGGTTGCCCTTTGTAGGTAACTTTTCATTTTTCTCATACTGTTTTCAGGATTGTTTCTTTGTCTTTGGTTTTGGTGAGTTTGATGATGATATGTCTTGGTGATTTTCTTTTGGGATCTATCCTGTTTGGGGTGCATTGGACTTCTTGAATGAATATATTCTCATCTTTCATAATACCAGGGAAATTCTCTCCCAATGAATCTTCAACAATTTGCTCTGCAGTTTTATCTGTCTCTTCCTGTTCTGGAATTTCAATTACATGTAGGTTATTCTTCTTGATGGTATCCCACATAAATCTTAGATTTTCTTCATTATGTTTTTATCTTTTGTCTGACTGATCCTTTAACAAAGTAGTGTTGAGGTATTTGTCTTCAGTCTTATTAATTCTGTCTTCCATTGATTTGATTCTACTCCTTTGTGCATTCAGTGTTTCTGAATAAGAACTAACATCTATTTCTGATTAGTATTAATCTGGATTTCTGTTTGTTGTTTTTGTATAATTTCTAATTCTTTGTGTATTTTAGCTAATTGTTCTTGCATTGTTTTCCTAAATTGCTTTAGAGTTTTGTCTGTGTTTTCCTTAATATTGGCAGTGTTTTCCCTAATCTGTCTCCCAATCAATTGAAGGCACCCAAATATAATTCTTTTGAATTCCTTATCAGAGGGTTCCAATGCTGCCTCTTCCTCAGGGATGTTTTCTGGGTTTGTATGTCCTGGTCCCTTGTTTCTACTACTTTATCTTGCTTTTTTTTGTGGGCTGTGATGGTCTGTTGTGTCTGAGACATCATAGTATTGCTGTATTTATGTTTAACTTGTGGTTGTATGTTGGTGTGATTCACACAGCATTTTTTCCCTTTATTTTGTTTTGATATATCTTTGTGAGCAGGGTACTGTGCTCCTCTATTCACTAGCTTTTAGCACTTAGCCACTCACCACCTGTCTCCTGGTGGGTGTGATAGAGAATGAGAGTGTGTGTATAGATCTCTGTTAGCTGTTCATAAAGAGAAATTGAGAGTGAGTTGAGCTGGTATTGGCTGCCATCTATCATAGGTGAGTTAGTGTGAAAGCAAATGGTGGCCCTCACTCAGTGGGTGGGCTGCAGGAGGTACAGGTATAGTTGAGTTGTGTGGAAACAGTTGCTATCTCCCACTCGGACAAAAAAAATTAGACCATCAGAAAAACAAATACAAGAGAATGAAAATTCAAACTGCATAAATAAACAGGAACAACTGCAAAAGAAAAAAAGAGAAATGCAATAAATAAGAAGAAAAATTTTCAAAATCTATTTTAAAAACATAAAAGAAAGATAATGAAAAAAAGAAAATAAAGCC
>NW_006922614.1:402340-404382 GCF_000298275.1 Orycteropus afer afer
TGTTCACCAAGAGGTCACAGGATGCAAGAGTAACAAGGGGAATATCGCACCACTCTAGTCATCAGTCTCCAGTGTGGTTGCCTGTGCTGACACTCCCAGGTCACAGTTCAAACAAGAATGCCATCTCACATATTCAAAACTTGAAAGAGCTGCACCAGCCACTTGGAAACATCCAAAATGGCTGTGCCCTCAGGATAGCTGCTGATAGTCCACAGGTCCATCTGTCCCCTTCCTCACTGTTCTCCTTTCTGGTTGAAAGGCACCAATGCAGTGCTTGCCCCTGCAGCCTTAGTGAGCAGAGCCAATTCTTAGGTTGTTTTTTAGGAAATATTCAAAATGGCTCTGTCCACTCCTTGGAAGGAAGACTGGGCAATCTACTTCCGTAGAGATACTGCCTTGGAAACGCAAGGTGGGGTCACTATGAGTTGGAACCAACTTGATGGCAGTGAGTTTGGTTTTGGTTTTTTGTGAATGACTTATTTCACTCAGTGAAATGTCCTCCAGGTTCATCCATGTTATGAGGTGATTCACAGATTCTTCATTATTCTTTAATATTGCATAGTATTCCATTGTGTGTATGTGCCATAGTTTGGTTATCCATTCATCTGTTGATGGACACTTAAGTTGTTTCCATCTATTTGGTGTTGTGACTAGTGCTGCAAAGAAAGTGGATACGCATATCTATTTGTGTCCTGGATCTCACCTCTTCAGGATATATTCCTAGTAGTGGGATTGCTGGATCAAATGGTATTTCTATTTCTAACTTTTGAAGGAAGCGCTATACTGTATTCCACAGTGGTTGTACCATTTTACAATACCAACAACAGTGTATGAGACTTCCAATCTCTCCATGCCCTGGCCAGTATTTGTTAATTTCTGTCTTTTTGAACTTTGCTACTCTTGCTGGGGTGAGATGATGTATCATTGTTGTTCTGATTTGCATCTTTCTAAAGGGCTAATGATCATGAGCATTTAATTTTTTGTTGGCTGCATGAATGTCTTCTTTGGTAAAGTGTTTCTTCATGTCATTTGCCCATTTTTGAATTGGATTGTTATTCTTTCTGATGTTGAGGTATTGAAGTTTTCTACAAATTTTAAGGGTAAATTCCTTGTCTGATAAGTAATTGCTAAATGTATTTTCCCAATCTGTAGGTTCTCTTCTTACTCTTTTGAAGAAGTCTTTTGATGAGAATAAAATTTAATTTTCAGAAGGTCTCAGTCATCTAGTGCCTTTTTTGTTGTTTCTGCATTTTGGGTTATGGTTGACTGTCTATTTATGCCATAAATTAGGGCTGCTAATTTTGCTGCTATTTTATCTTTGATGAACTTTATAGTTTCAGTTTTATCTAGATCTTTGATCCACTTTGAGTTTGTTTTTTGTGTTTTTGTGTATGGTATGGTGAGGTATGGATCTTCTTTCATTTTTCTGCAAATGGATATCCAGTTTTCCAGCACCATTTGTTAAAGACACTATTTCTTCCCCCATTGAATGGATTTTGGCCCTTTGTCAAAGATCAGCTGTCCATACGAGGATTGATCTATTTCTGGATTTTGAATTATGTTCCACTGGTCTATGTGTCCAACCTTGTACCACTAACAGGCTGGTTTGACTAATCTGGATGTATAGTACATTTGAGACCAGAGAGTGTGACACCTCCTACTTTGTTTTTCTTCTTCAGTAGGACTTTGCTTATCTGAACTCTCTTTCCTTTCCATATAAAATTAATGACTGATATTTCCATGTCCTTAAAGAATGCTGATGGAATTTTGACTGGAATTGCATTGAATCTATAGAATTCTTTGGTTAGTATTGCCATTTCACAATATTCAGTCTTCCTATCCATGAGTATGTCATGTTCTTCCTTTGATGTAGGTCTCTTACAGTGTCTTGTAGTAGTGCTTTGCAGTTTACTTTTTTAAAAAAAATTGTGATTTGGGAGAAAATTTACAGAGCAAATTCACTTTCCAAACATCAGTTCACATACACTTTGTCTCATGACACTGACCACAGTTTACCACAATGCAACAGCTCCCCTCCCACT
>NW_006922614.1:406588-407885 GCF_000298275.1 Orycteropus afer afer
TTTTGTGTATGGTGTGAGGTACAGATCTTGTTTCATTTTTTCTGCAAATGGATCTCCAGTTTTGCCAGCACCATTTATTAAACATACATTCTCTTCCCCATTTAATGGATTTCGGCACTTTGTCAAATATCAGCTGACCGTAGATCGATGGATCTATTTCTGGGTTCTCAATTCTATTCCATTGGCCTATGTGTCTGTCATTATATGAATACCAGGCAGTTTTGACTACTGTGCCTGTATAGTAGGTTTTGAGATCCAGCAGTGTGAGTCCTCCTACTTTATTCTTCTTCTTCGATAGTACTTTACTTATCCGAGGTCTCTTTCCTCTCCGTATAAAGTTAGTGATTGGTTTTTCCATATCCTTAAAAAATGTTGATGGGATCTAGATTGGGATTGCATTGAATGTATAGATTGCTTTGAGTAGAATTGAAATTTTCAGAATGTTCAATCTTCTATCCACAAGCATGGGATGTTCTTCCATTTATGTAGATCTCTTATGGTTTCTTGAAATATTTTTTTATAGTTTTCTTTGTAAAGGTGTTTTGTGTCCCTGGTGAGATTTATTCCCAAGTATTTTATTTTTTTGGTAGCTATAGTAAATGATATTGATTTCCTTAGTTCTTTTTCAGCAATCTCTTTGCTGGTGTAGAGGAATCTAGTTGATTTTTCGATGTTGATCTTGTATCCTGCCACGATGCTAAATCCCTCAATTAGTTCCAGTAGACTTTTGACTGAGTCTCTTGGGTTTTCTAGGTATAGGGTCATATATACTCAGCAAATAGAGATAGTTTGACTTTTTCCTTACCAATTTGGATGCCTTTAACTTTCCTTTCTTCCCTTATGGCCCTGGCTAGGACTTCCAAGTACAATCTTGAATAGAAGTGGTGATAGAGGGCATCCTTGTCTGGTTCTTGTTTGCAAGAGAAATGGTTTCAGTCACTCTCCATTGAGTATAATGTTGGCTGTTGGGTATTGCATGTTGTTGTTGTTATGTGCCATCGAGTCGGCCCTGAATCATAGCGACCCTTCCTTGGGTTGCCAAGGCAGTATCACTATGGAAGTAGATTGCCCAAACTTCCCTCTGAGGAGTGGCTGGTGGGTTTGAACTGCCAGCCTTCTGGTTAGCATTCAAGTACCTTAGGCACTAAGCTACCAGATCTCCTTTGGTATTTCATAGCCCTTTATTTTTTTGAGGAATATGCCTGCTATTCCTATTTTGCTGAGAATTTTGATCAGGAATGGGTGTTGGATTTTATCAAATGCCTTTTCTGCATCAACTGATATGATCATGTGGTTC
>NW_006922614.1:412170-413469 GCF_000298275.1 Orycteropus afer afer
TTTCTAATTTTTCATTTATTTTGTCATTTTGTTCTTGTATTTTCTTCCTAAATTCTTCTAAGTTTTTTTCTGTTTTTTCTTTAGTCTGTCTCTCAATCCTTTGAAGATACCTAAATATAATTCTTTTGAATTCCTTATCAGAGAGTTCCAATGCTGCTTCTTACTCAGGGATGTGTTCTGGGTCTTTATCCTGCTCCCTTTTTTCTACCACTTGATCTTGCTTCTTTGTATGGACTGTGATGATCTGTTGTCTCCAAGACACCACGGTGTTGTTGTATTTAGATCTCTGTTAAGTGTTTGTGAAGAGCAGCCAGTGTGATTCAGGCTCTTTTTGGAGGTTTTTTTTATCATTGGCCCATTGGTGGTGAAGGAAACGGTGGCTCTCACTCAGTAAGTGAAGTTGCAGGAGGTGTGGGTGTAGTTGTGTTGTATGGGGACTGTTGCTGTCTTACACTCAATAGACAAAACTAACACTTGAATAAACATCAAAAAAGTAAAAGAACATGGACAAAAAATACACCATGTAATCACACAGGAACAGTAACCAAAAAAGGGGGAGGGAGAAGAAAATAATCCTGCAATAATAGTAAAAAGCACAAAAGTAATAATAGTAGTTTTAAAACAGACAAAAACAAACAAACTGAAAAACCAAATAAAGAAAAAAAAAATTCAGGGCAGGGCAAAGCAGGGCACCCAGGTTCTGTCTGAGCACACAGACTGGGATGGAATTGCTGCCGGCTCAGAAAGTGGGTGGGAGTGAGGGATGGCCACACCTCCATTCACCAAGAGGGTGTGGGGTATAAGAGTAACAAGGGGAACATCAACCTTTCCAGCCGTCCATGTCCGGAATGTCCCTGGGGTTCCCAGCAAGTGGAGCCTGTTCTTAAGTCCCTGCAATCTGGGAGAATGCTGTCATTTTAAATATCCAAAATGGTGAAGCCACTTGTAAACATTCAAAATGGCTGTGCCTTCTGCACAGACAAAAGTACACAGTACATCCCACTTGCCTCTTTGCTGCTTCCCCTTTTATTCCTCAGCCACCAGAGCAGTCCTGCATGCAGTCCCTGACTAGCAGGACTGATTTTTAGGTTAATTCTTAGGTCCTATCACCACTCAGCAATATCCAAGCTGTCTATGTTCAGAATCACTGCCAGATCACAGCTCCGTATGCCTCTTTTTTTGGTGTTTTCATGCAAATTCTTCTGCTAGTTGGAGTTTAGTCCACTTCTATATCCTTCCCTTCAAGGCTCAGGGGTCCAGGATTATCTTCTGTATCTGTGTTAATTGGTTTCCCTTTTC
>NW_006922614.1:414118-417053 GCF_000298275.1 Orycteropus afer afer
AGGCATACTTATCTAGTTCCTCTTCACAAATGCAATGCTTTCAGTCTCTTTCCATTGAGAATAATGTTGGCTGTTGGTTTTGTGCATATGCCCTTTATTATGCTGAGAAATTTCCCTTCTGTTCATATTTGCTGAGTTGTATCGGGAATAGGTTTTGGATTTTATCAAATACATTTTCTGCATCAATTAATGTGATCATGCGATTCTTTTCCTTTGTTTTATTTATGTGGTGGATTACATTGATTGTTTTTCAGATGTTGAACCATCCTTGGATACCTAGTAAAAATCCCACCTGGTCATGTTGTATTATTATTTTGCTACATTGTTGGATTCTATTGGCTAGGATTTTGTTGAACATTTTTGCATCTATATTCATGAGGATATTGGTCTGTACTTCTGCTTTTTGGTGGTGCCTTTACCTGGTTTTCATATCAGGGTTGTGTTTGCTTCATAGAATGAATTTGGGAATCTGTTATCCTTTTCTGTGTTCTGGAATAGTTTGATTAGAATAGGTGTCAGTTCTTCTCTGAACATTTGATGGAGTTCTCCAGTGCAGCCATCCAGGCCAGGACTTTTTTTTTTTTTTTTTAGTGGGGAGTTTTTTTATTACCTACTCCATTTCTTCTATTCTCATGAGTCTGTTTAAATTTTCTACTTCAGTCTGTTTTAGTTTAGGTAGGTCATGTGTTTCTAGAAAATCACCCACTTCTAGTTTTTCAAATTTGTTGGAATACAATTCTTTATAGTATTCTATTATTATACTTTTTATTTCAGTTGGTTCTGCTGTGATGTCACCAATTTCATTAGTTATTCATGTTATTTGCATCTTCTCTTTCTTTTCTTCAGATAAATTTGCCAGAGGTTTGTCAATTTTGTTAAACTTTTTAAAGGACAACTTCTAGTCTTGTCAATATTCTCTACTGTTTCTCTATTTTCTGCTTCATTTATTTCTGCTCTCATCTTTATTATTTCCTTTCTTCTGGAGCCTGTAGGCTTCTTTTGTTGCTCTTTATCTAATTGTTGGAATTATAGGGTTGAGGTGTTGATTTTGATTATTTCTTATTTTTGATGTGTGCATTTATTACTATAAATTGACATTTGAGTACTGATTTCAATGTGTCCCAAATTTTTTTATGTTTTCATTCTGTGGTGGTATGTTATTCAGTTCCCATGCATGCTATTTTTTCCCTGGTCTTCCTATTATTGATTTCAAATTTTCTAGACAAACACTCATCAATCAATTTGTTGTACTCTGGTGGCTTGTATGTTGCTGTGAGGCCAGAGGCTATGCTACCAGCATTTCAAATACCAGTCAACCGTGATGGACAGGTTTCAGCAGAGCTTCCAGAATAAGACAGATGGGGAAGATGGAAGAAGCCATCCACTTCCAAAAAAAAGTTGGTCACGGAAAAACTTATGATTAGCAGTGAAACATTGTCTGATATAGTGCCAGAAGATGAGCCCCTCAGGTTGGAAGGAACTCAAAATATGACTAAGGAAGAGCTGTCTCTTCAAAGTACAATAAACCTTAATACTGTGGATAGAGTGAAGCTTTCAAGAACTTCATTTGCTAATGGGGCACAACTCAAAATAGGAAGAAACATCATTAATGTTTTGGTTACCTAGTGCCAACTCTGACAAGAATATACCACAAATGGGTTGGCTTGAACAAACAGGAGTTCATTCTTAAAACTTGGAGGCTTTACATCCAAGTTCAAAGTGTCATGCTCTAGGGGCTGTATGAAAGCCCCTCAAACTTTGGCTTCAGCTCTGGCTCTTGCTCCTGGCCCACTGATACTAGAGACATCTCTTCACTCAGGCAGCTACTGGCTGCTGAAGCTGCAAAGCCCAAGGTTGACAAATAAAATGGCACAGTCCTGATGTTACCAAACCACATGACAAGGCATTAATTCAAGTTGATTATAAGTCCCAAGGTTGGCAAAGCATGGCAGGCTGCTGAACAACAACACAGCTACATGCAGAGTTCAAGCATGCCATAAGGTAGAGACTGTTCCCAAAGCTGCTACTTATATGTGGGAAGAAGACCACAAACCCAACGGCAGCTACTCAGCTGCTCACAGTAGATTCCACCATGAAGTTGATTACCAGTCTCATCATGGGGAATACTACATTTAGCTACCCAGACAGACAGTCCCAGCCAAGTTGATACATAAATGTAACCACCACAATTAATAAGAAGTACAGGGAATTATGAAGTATGAATCCAGGAACATTAGAAATTGTCAAAAATTAAATGGAACAGATAAAGATCAATATCCAGTGCCCAAGGCATTTGACTGCTAACCAGAAGGCTGGTGGTTCAAACCCTACAGCCACTCCTCAGAAAGAAGGTTGGCCAATTTACTTTCATAGTGATACCACCTCAGAAATCCAAGGAGGGGTCACTATGAGTTGGATCTGACTCAGCGGCAGTGCATTGTGTTGCATTAGTGAAATGAAATAGATTGGAATTGGTCATTTTAAATCAAAAAATCATATGCTCTACTATGGTGGGAATGACTAATTGAAGAATGGTGTCATATTCATTGTCAAAAAGAAAATTTCAAGATCTATCCTGAAGTACAATGCTGTCAATGATAGGATAATATCCATACACCTGCAAGGAAGACCAGTTAATATTACTATTATTCAAATTTACACACAAATCACTAGACCCAGAGATGAAGAACTTGAAGATTTTCCAACTTCTGCAGTCTGAAATTGACAAAACATTCAATCAAGATATATTGATTATTACTGATGATTGCAGTGCAGAAGTTGGAAACAAAGAATGAGATCAGTAGTTGGAAAATATGGCCTTGCAATGTACCAAATGTGAGTGACCAATATGACAGCATTGAGGATGAGAAAGACATAGAGAGGTACATGGGAGATACAGACAACAAGTATGAACCCTTTTGCACATACAGTACTG
>NW_006922614.1:418603-419120 GCF_000298275.1 Orycteropus afer afer
CTTGAAGGGAAGGATACAGAAGTGGACTAAACCCCAACTAGCAGAAGAATTTGCGTGAAAATACCAAAAAAGGAGACATACGGAGCTGTGGTCTGACAGCGAACTGAGTGACCCTGACAGTACAGGCAGCTTGGAGATTCCTGACTGGTGCGACCCCAAGGACACTCGGGGCCTGCAAGGCAGAAAAGGTCCTAGTTTTCAGCATTTTTTCTTTTCCCTGTGCCTGGTTGAAATTCTGCCCCCCCCCCAAATTTAAGGTGTTTTTTTTTTTTCTTTTCCCCCCTTTTTTTTCTCAAGACTAACCCCATTTGTTGTTTTTCTTTTTGCATTCTTGGTATTTTTTTCTTCATTTATTATTCTCCTTCCCTACTTTTTTTTCCTTCTTCTTCTTAGTGCCCTAACCCCAGATATTGCAGGTTTGCTTGTTTTTCCTTCTTTTTTTCCCTTTTCTCCTTTTTTGCTTACTGTTCCTGTGTGATTGCATGGTGTATTATCATCCATGGGATTTTACTTTTTT
>NW_006922615.1:0-618 GCF_000298275.1 Orycteropus afer afer
CTGTTTTGACTGCCATGGCTGTATACTAGGTTTTGAGATTGATATGTGAGAGACCTCCAACTTTTTTCTTCTTTAGTAGTGCTTTGCTTATCCAAGGTCTCTTTCTTTTCCATATAAAATTAGTGATTGATTTTTCCATATCCTTAAAGAATGTTGATGGAATCTGGATCTGGATTGCAATGTATCAAAGGATTACTTTGGGTAATACTGAGCTTTTCACAATGTTCAATCTTCCTATCTATGAGCACCGTATTTTCTTTTATTTATATAGGTCTTTTTAGTTTTCTCTGTAGTAGTCTTTCATAGTTTTCTTTGTAGAGGTCTTTTGTGTCTCTGGTAAGATTCACTCCTAAGTATTTTATCTTTCTGATAGCTACTGTAAATGAATTTTTTTTTTCAGAAATCTCTTTGAAGATCTACAGGAATCCAACTGAGTGTTTTATGTTGATTGCATACACTGCCACTTTTCTGAATCTTTCAATTAATTCTGGTAGTATTTTTGCTGCCTTTCTAGGGTTTTCTGTATATAGCATCATATAATCTGCAAATGGGGAAAATTTTACTTCTTCTTCTTTTTTTTTTTTTTTAACCAATTTGGATGTTTTTTATTTCTCTTTC
>NW_006922615.1:1044-1837 GCF_000298275.1 Orycteropus afer afer
TTATTATTATTGTAATTTTTTTTAGTTGTGCTTGGGGTGTAAATTTACAAAGCAGATTTGTTTTCTATTCAACAGTTCATGCACAGTTGATTTCAGGGTCCCAATTACCATCCCTAATCATAACATACTCTCCTACTCTCTCCTCCCTATGACTAACCCCTCCCAGGGCCATTCTTATCTATGTATTCCTGTCTGTCCAGCTTTCCCTCCATGTGAATGCTGCTCCTCTGGTGTCTCATGGCTGATTGATCTAAAGGGTGCATCTCCCTAGAGAAGGTGAGTGCATCACCCTGGTGTTATGCATGTAGATCTTTCTACTGTTGGTCTGAGATCCAATCCATGGAAGTGAATCCATTTCTAGGCCTGAAGGGTAACCTGGGGCCATAGTCTTGGGGTTCCACCAGTCTCCATCCCACCAGTAATTTTGGTCATTTTTGTGTTTTTGAATTTTGTTTCACATTTTCCTTCCACTCTATCCAGGATCTCCAGTTTTGATCCCTTAAGTGGCTGGTATTGGTAGCAAGGCACCATCTTCTGGTCTCAGTGTCCTGAAGGCTGAGGTCCTCGTGGTCCATCATATTTTTGGACTAATTATTTCCAGATACCTTTGATTTTCTTTATTCTTCTTTGCTCCAGATGAGAGGGGACCAATAGTTGCATCTTAGATGGCTGCTTGAAAGCTTTTAAGGCCCCAGTCACTACTCACCAAAGTAGACTGTAGAAGAAGACATTTATGTACCACATTGTGTCAATTGAGCATGATGTCTCCAGAGATTATGATCCAGAGCCCACC
>NW_006922615.1:2047-3210 GCF_000298275.1 Orycteropus afer afer
ATGTTTTGTTATGTGCCATCGAGTCAGCTCTAACTCATAGCAACCCTGTGTACGAAAGAAAGAATACTGCCTGATCCTGTACTATGTTCGCAATCCCTGCTACACTTGAGCACATCGTTACAGTCACTGTGTCAATTCATGTCTTTGAGGGTCTTCCCCATTTTCACTGACCCTCTACTTTACCAAGAATGATATCCTTCTCCAGGGAATGATCCCTATATATATTTTATATAGTGTTGGATTATATTGGCTAGGATTTTGTTGAATATTTTTGTGATTATATTCATGAGGGGTATTGGTCTACATTTTTTTTAATGACATCTTTGCCTGGATTAAGGAGCTCTAGTGGTATAGTGGTTAAAGCATTTGGCTGATAACCAAAAAAATCAGCAGTTTGAACTCACCACCCACTCCGTGGGAGAAAGATGAGACAGTCTGCTTCCGCAAAGTGTTATAGCCTTGGAAACACTATGTTGTTGTTATGTGCCATCGAGTTGTCTCTTACTCATAGTGACCTTATGTACAGCAGAATGAAACACTGTCCCATCCTGTGCCAGCCTCCCTATCCCTACTATACCTGAGCTCATCAATGCAGCCACCATGTATATCCATCTCATTGATGGCCTTCCCCTCTTTTGTTGACCCTCTACTTTACCAAGCATGACATCCTTCTCCAGAGAATGGTCCCTTCTGCAACATGACCAAAGTAGGTGAGAAGAAGTCCGGCCATTTCGCTTTCAGGGAGCGCTTTGGCTACACTTCCTCCAGGGCAGATTTGTTAGTCCTTTTAACAGTCCATGGTACTTTCAGCATTCTTCACCAACACCACAACTTAAAAGCATCAACTCTTCTTCAGTGTTCCTTATTCATTGTCCAGCTCTCACATGCATATGAGGAGATTGAAAATACCATGGATTGGGCTAGGCACATCCTAATCTTCAAGGAGATATCTTTGCTTTTCAGCACTTGAAAGAGGTCTTTTGCAGATTTGCCCAATGCAATACATCTTTTGGTGTCTTGACTGCTGCTTCCACTGGCATTGATTATGTTGTGTTGTTATGTGCCGTGGAGTTGGACCTGACTCATAGCGACCCCTCCTTGGGTTTCCGAGGCAGTATCACTACGGAAGTAGATTGCCCAACCTTCCTTCCGAGGAGTGGCTG
>NW_006922615.1:4030-5466 GCF_000298275.1 Orycteropus afer afer
AATAGATGATAATCTACCAATTGTTTTTGGTTCAGTGACTCTGTGTATTCCATCCTTTATTATTATTATTATTGTGCTTTAGCTTCAAGTTTATAGAGCAGAGTTTGTTTTACATTCAACATTACATGTGCTTTTAGATTCACTTCCCATTTACCACCCCCAACGCTAATCCAGTCTCCTCCCCTACCTGCCCAGTGACCCCCTACCCCCATGTTCCTAATAGTTATGCACTCCTATATGTACATTTCCTCCATGCAAATGTTGCCCCTCTGGTGCCCCATGATAGATTGCTCCAAGAGACGCATTTCCATAGAGTATGTGGGTGTGTCACCCTGGGTTGAGTGGTCTGTGTGTACATCCTGTTTACTATTGGGCTGAGAGCCAGAACCCGAGACTGAGTTTTATTCCAGGCCCAGAATGTATTGTAGAGTCATAGTATTGTGTTTCTCACCAGACTCCATCTGACCAGTAATTCTGGTCACTATTGAGTTTTTGGATTTTGTTCCATGATTTTCCTCCCACTCTATCCAGGATCTCCAGATTTGATCCTTTCCTGAGTTGTTGACATTGGTAGCCAGGCACCATCTTGTTCATCTCCTGAAATAGATGATAATCTACCAATTATTTTTGGTACAGTGACTCTGTGTATTCCATCCATCTTCTTTGGATATTTCCTGCATCATTGAACATATTGCCCATGGAATCTTTCAATATTGCAATTCTAGGGTTAACTTTTGTCTTCAGTTCTTACAGCTTGAGAAATGTTGAGTGTGTTCTTCCCTTTTGGTTTTCTAACTCCAACTCTTGGCATATTTCGTTATAATAATTGACTTTGTCTTCTCGATCTGCTCTTTGAAATCTTCTGTTCAGCTCTTTTATCCTGTAGATTCTCCCATTTGCTTTAGCTACTCTCAATTCTAGGGCAAGTTTCAGAATCTCCTCTCACATCCACTTTGGTCTTTTCTTCCTTTTCTGTCTTTTTAATGACCTTTTGCCCCATTCATGGATGATGTTCTTGATGTCATCCCATAATTCTTCTGATTTTCAGTCATTGGTGTTCAATGCATCAAATCTATTCTTTAAATGGTCTCTAAATTCAGATGGGATAAAATCAAGGTCATATTTTGCCTCTCGTGGAGTTGCTTTAATTGTCTTCAGTTTCAATTTGAACTTGTATATAAGCAGTTGATGGTCTGTTTCATAATCAGCTGCTGGACTTGTTTTGGCTCAAGATATCGAGCTTCTCTATTGCCTCTTGCTTCAGATGTAGTCAGTCTGATTCTTGTGTATTCATCTGGTGAAGTCCACATGTATAGCCACCTTTGTGTTGTTGAAAAAGGTATTTGCAGTGAATAAGTTGTTGGTCTTGCAAAATTCTATCATGCAATCTCCAGAGTCATTTCTATCACAAAGACCATATTTTCCAACTACCAGTG
>NW_006922615.1:6718-7860 GCF_000298275.1 Orycteropus afer afer
ATGAGCCTGTTCAAATTTTTCTACCTCTGTCTGTTTGTTTAGGTAGACCATGTGTTTCTAGAAACATGTCCATTTCTTCTAAGCTTTCAAATTTGTTGAATGTATATTTCTTCAAAATATTCTGTTGTTATCATTTTTATTTTTTGTTGGTTGTGTTATGATGTCACCCATTTCTTCTCTTGTGTTATCTGCAACTTTACTTTTTTTCTTCAATTAAACTTGCCCATTGTCAACTTTTTTAATTTTTTCAAAGAACCTACTTCAAATTTTCAAATCACTCAAATTGAGGAGAAACAGCTGTAAGATCCATTAATAATCCAAACATGCAATGTATATGAAATATGAATCTAGGAAAATTGGAATTTGTCAAAAATGAAATGGAGCACATAAAGATTGATATCCTAGGCAATAGTGAGCTGAAATGGACTGATTTTGGCCATTTTGAATCAGACCACCATGTGGTCTACTATGCAAGGAATGATAATTTGAAGAGGAATGGTGTGGTATTCATCATCACAAAGGATGTTTCAAGATCTGTCCTGAAGTACAATGCTGTCAGTGATAAAATATTATCCATACACCTATAAGGAAGACCAGTTAATATGACTATTATTTAAATTTATGCACTAACTACCAGAGTCAAAGATGATGAAATTGAAGATTTTATCAGCTTCTGCAGTCTGAAATTGACCGAACATGCAATCAGGATGTGTTAATTATCACTGGTGACTGGAGTGCAAAAGTTGGAAACAAGGAAGAATCACCAGTAGTTTGAAAATTTGGCCTTGGTGATAAAAATGACACTGGAAATCGCATGATAGGATTTTGCAAGACCAACGTCATATTCATTTCAAACACCTTTCTTCAACAACAAAAATGGCGGCTATACACATGAACTTCACCAGATAGAATATACAGGAATCAGATTGACTACATCTGTGGCAAGAGGTGGTGGAAAAGCTCAATATCTTGAGCCAAAACCAGGCCATGAGCTGATTGTGGAACAGACCATCAACTGTGCAAGTTCAATTTGAAGTTAAAGACAGTGAAAACAAGTCCACGAGAGCCAAAATGTGACCTTGAATATATCTCTCTTGGATTTAGAGACCATCTAAAGAATAGATTTGATGCATTGAACACCA
>NW_006922615.1:8940-10550 GCF_000298275.1 Orycteropus afer afer
CTCATGAGGAACCTGTATATAGATCAGAAAGCTGTTGTTCAAACAGAACAAGGGGACACTGCATGGTTTAAAATCAAGAAGGGAAAGAAAGTGTTGTATCCTTTCCCCATACTTATTCAATCTGTATGCCGAGCAAACAATCTGTGAAGCTGGATTATATGAAGAAGAATGCTGGATTGATGCTGTTATCATTATACAATTTCCTTCCTTGTCTATTATGTGGGTTTTTGCCTTGAAGTCTATTTTATGACAAATTAATATTGCCACTCCTGATACGCTTTGGTTGCTATTAGCTCGATATTTTTTTTCAATCCTTTTATTTTTTATTAATTTTTATTTTTGTGTCGAAGGTGAGGCTCTTGTAGGCAGCATATTGACAGATCCTGTTTTCATATACATTCTATCGCTCTCCTCTTGACTGGTGAATTTAGTCTACTCACATTCAGTGCAATTAATTATAGGTATGCATTTACTGCTGTCATTCTTTAATTTTCTTTTCTGTGAGTGGTGTTGATGATTTCCTTATTTCAAATATTTTTGTAAGCTGAGTACATGTTGTTATCATGCTTTCTTTTCATTTTGTGTTTACTAAGCCTTTGTGATTTTCTTCTTTCTTAATTTGGGAGAAAATGTATTAGTTTTCTTTGTGGTTACCCTTTAGCTAATTTTTATCCTCTTATGTTTGAAACAGTCTGTTCTATATTGATATAATCTTGACTTCATCTCCATTTGAAAGTTTTGCAATTATACCATTTAGTCCCTCTTTTTGCCTTGTAACTCTTATTGACTATAGATCCCTCTGGTTCTCATTTTCAGTCATGTAGTTCATTTCAATTTGGAGAATTATTTTTTCTGCATTGGTTTTTGGGTGATGTGTGATGTTTCTCAATAATAGGTTGTTGTGTTCTGTTATTGGTTTTCTGTCTGAAGTGCTCCCTTTAATATTTCTTGTAAGGTTGGTAAGGTTTTCACAAATTCCCTTAATTGCTGCTTGCTTGGAAATATCCTAATTTCACCATAATATTTGAAGGACAGTTTTTCTGGATATATAGTTATTGGTTGACAGTTTTGTTTCATTCAAGGTTGTATATATGCCATCCAATTGTCCTTTTGTCTACTGAGAAATCAAAGCTTAGTCTTATTGGTTGGCCTTAGTAAGTAACATTTTGTTTTTCCCAAGCTGCTCTCAAGATTCTTTCCTTGCCTTCAGTTGTAGAAAGTTTGATTATGATGTTTTGGTGATTTTATTTTGGAGTTTATACTATATATAGATCTTTGAGCTTCTCAATTGTGTATGTTTGCATGTGTCTTGATATTAATTAAGTTTTCTTCTACCAAGTTGTCAACAATCTTTTCTGGTTCCCCCCACACACACACCTACTCCTGTTCTGGGATTCCACTCATATGTAGATATTTTCTATTAATATTATCCAACATAATTCATAGGCTTTCATCATTTTTCTTCATTCTTTTTCTGATTTTTAAAAACTGGTTTCAAGGGATTTGTCTTCCACTTGGCTAATCTGTTCTTCACTTCTACACTTTGGTCTTTCCAATGTATTATCTACCCCTGCAATTTTAATATTAATCTTCTGAACTTTTAATTGCTG
>NW_006922615.1:10939-12525 GCF_000298275.1 Orycteropus afer afer
TTTTTTGCTTTGGTTTGATATATCCAGGTGGGTGGTATAGACATGCTTCTTTGGTTGCTATGTTGGAAGCACTGGGACTCTCCCCACCTGTCTCTGGTTGGGTGGAATAACTAGTGGGGATGTAGACATGGGTTTCTGTTGGTCTTGAAGAGGAACTGCAGGTGGAATGAGCAGGTGTTGTCCACAATCTGTTATTGATCTTGTGGTACAGAAACAGGTGGTGGTTTTCATCCATTGGGTGAGGTGGTAGGTGTAGTAGGTATGGCTGGCTTTATTCTCTCTAGATCTGTCCACATTTTGTCTCTGTATCAATGTGGACTCCATGAAATTGTTTTCTCTTCCCCTGTATATGATGCCTTTTGTGTCTCTGTGGTGTAGTAAATTACCTGTTATGGTTTTTCTGGCCATAAGTCTTTGTAAACTCCATGGTGGAATTTGCTGTGAGCAACTGAGGAGCTCCTGATTGTTAAAGATATCCATCTGGGGTATTTCTCTTGCAGGTGGCACAAAGCAATATTCTGTGAAGTTCACTCTTTCTCAGATGTTTAGAATTCTAATGTTATGATTGGTTAGTTTGGTCACTCTGCCAGGCTCAAAAGGAGCCCTCTTAGAGGTAGAAGAATTCTCTCTGACAGCTGGCTGAGAAAGACTTGCTGCTAAGAGAAACATGCTCCTGAGAGACATACACTGCTGAGAAAGGCCACCAAGAGATACACATTGCTAAGAGAGAGGCAGCGAGAGACACGCACTGCTGGGAGAGAGAATGAGAGAGACTATTGGCTGAGAGATGGTGGGCTGAAAGAGACTGAATGTTGTTCCTGAACTTGAATCATAGCCTGGTCCTTCCCTAATAAACCCCATAATCTGTGAGTTCTGTGTGGCCACTGCACCAAATTACTGAACCCAGCAGAGAGGTGGTGGGTGCTGCGGGAGGAACGTTTGGTGTTAGGGTTGATGAAAGGGCTGGAGGGAGGCAGCATGTCTGGCCTCACAGGAGTAGACCTTGGACTATTGATGGTGATTCTGTTTTTCTCTTGTGCAGTTAGGGGAGCTCAGAAGATGTGGCCTCCCTGCGCCTCTGGCGGTCTCAAAATTGCCATGCTTCTTGGGACTTGGCTTATTATCTCTCCTCAATCACTTTCCTCATTCTATCCTTCTTTCCAATCAGTGCTCAACTTCATTCTTTAACCTTTTTGTTGATGGTCAGAGTTCCAACTTGTCCTCTGTTGCTTCTGTAATGTATGTCAATAATTTTGTAGCACAAGTACATATGCAAGACAATCTTTAGCCAAATCTATCCTTAGTCTAGAGTATATTCCTGTTCACCTACCCCATTTGACCTTCTCACTTATCTTTGCATTTACCCATAGCCTAGTGTGTGGTAATGCAGTATTGTGCACATAATAGTACTTGTCTCTGTAGTCTATATATATTGTCCACTGTCCTGTGTCCTCCCTTTCCTCATTGTCACCATGCTTGTTGTATACTCTTGTCATAGGTCCCCTCCCATCACCCAATTCAGCATGTGACCCATAATTTGTCAGAAATTTTCAATCCCCTCCTCTCCTAGCCTTGGTAGACAACAA
>NW_006922615.1:13271-20215 GCF_000298275.1 Orycteropus afer afer
GGTTAGTGTCAAGGTTGGTGGAAGGGCTGGAGGGAGGCAGCATGTTTGGCCTCACAGGAATAGGCCTTGGACTCCTGATGGTGCTTCTGTCTTCCTGTTGTAGGGTTAGAGGAGGTCAGAAGATGTGGCCTCCTTGCCTTTTTTGCAGTTTTGTTATCCATTCAGTTGGGCACTTAGGTTGTTTCCATCTCTTTGACATAGTGAATTGTGCTGCAATGAACATGGGTGTCCATATGTCTATGTGTGTCCTGGGTTTCAACTCTTTAGGATGTGTTCCTAGTAATGAGATTGCTGGCTCAATTGGTATTTCCATTTCTTTTTTTTTTTTAATTAAACACTATACCACTTTCCACAGTGTCTGTACCAATGTACAGTTCCACCAACAGTGTATGAGAGTGGCAAACTCTCCACACTTTCACCAGTGTTTGTTATTTTCTGTCTTGTTGAACTTTGCTATTATTCCTGGGGTGGGATGGATTACACCTCAATACAAACAAAACCAAAATCCTCACAACTGGACCAATAAGTAGCATCAAGATAAACAGAGAAAAGTTTGAAGTTATCAAAGACTTCATATTACTTGGTCTTACCATCAAAACCAATAGAAGCATAAGTCAAGATATCAGATGATGTATTGCACTGGACAAATCTGTTGCAAAAGACCTCTTTCAAGTGCTGAAGAGCAAAGTTATCTCCTTGGAGACTATGGTGAGCCTAACCCAAGCCATGGTATTTCCAATCACCTCTTATGAATGTGAGAGCTGTACAATGAATAGAGAAGACCAGAGAAGAGTTGATGCCTTTGAGTTGTGGTATTGGTGAAGAATGCTGAGAGTACCAATGGACTACGGAAAGAACTAACAAATCTGTCCTGGAAGAATTACAGTCAGAATGCTCCTTGGAAGCAAGTATGGCCAGACTTCATCTCATCTACTTTGGTCATGCTGTCAGAAGGGACCTTTCTCTGGAGAAGGATATTATGCTTGGTAAAGTGGAAGGTCAAAGAAAAAGAAGAAGGACCTAAACAAGATGGATTGACACAGTGACTGCAACAGTGACCCCAGGTACAGCAGGGATTGTGAGGCTGGCACAGGACTGAGCAGTGTTTTGTTCTGTTGAACACAGAGTTGCAATTAGTGGGGGATGACTCAGTGGCACCTCATGATAACAACAGCATTTTAGACAAGAAGATTTGAGCTTTTCAAGTGACTGTAAGGGTTTAACACATGTTCCAAAAAAAACCTCTTTTTCCTCTTCTCTATCCTCATATCTTTTTCTATTTGAGTAATTTATATAGGGTAGTAAGGGGAAAGGTGCCCTGAGTGAGACCCTCTCCCACATTTACATGATACCCTGGCCACATAAGTTTTCTGTGAGCTTAACAAAGCAACATAAGACTGAATAAAACTTTTTGCTCGCTTTTGTGTAGGGGATGGGATTAATGCAAAAACAAAACAAAGCATCTTTCAGCGCTGGAATTCAACTCACTCCCATGGCTAACTTTCAGGCAAACAGAAGTATGAGCTGAACACGTACTCTACAGAGATGCACTCCTTAGAACAATCAAACATGGGATTTCAGAAGGACAGCATTTATACAGGGAGTAATCCATGGGGGCAGGAATGTATAGGCAAGAAGGACAGAGGAAAAGGGTAATCACAAGAGGGAAGTGAGATGAGAGTTGTTATAAAAAAGAAAACAAACACACAAACTCTAATCCTAAATCTAAAAAGAATCTTAACCCCTAATATCAAACCCTAAGCATATACGTAGAACAAGACCTAGACTTGGACCTAGTGCAACCCCTAACTCTAAGCCTAACTCGAACTGTTACCACCTAATCCCTAACCTATAATTATCAACCTAATCTGGTAGCATAGTGGCTAAGTCACTTGCCTGCTAACCAGACGGCTGGCGGTTCAAACCCACCAGCCACTCCTCGGAAGGAAGGTTGGGCAATCCTACTTCCGTAGTGATACTGCCTCGAAAACCCAAGGAGGGGTCACTATGAGTCGGGGCCGACTCGACGGCACATAACAACAACAACAACAACAACAACAATCTTAACCTAACCTTAATCCTAAACCTAACCCTTAAATTGGATCAAAGCTTAGACCTAGCTCTACTCCAATATCTAATCCCAACACTACATCAAACCCAAATCCTAGCCCTAACCCAACACATAGCTACCTCTAAGCTTACCTTAACCCTAACCCTTACTGTAATCCTCAACCTAACACTTGAACAAGACATAGGTATAACTCTAGCGCCAACTCTAACTCTAAGTTTAGATATAAGACTAAACCTAACCCTAACCTAATTCTCAACCTAACCATTATTCTAACCCCAATCCTAACACTAAATCTTAACTCAACCTGTAATCCTAATGCCTGACCCTAAACCTAACTAACATTATTCGTAACTCTAATCATTACTCAAACACTTATAACTCAACCCTAACTACTAATCCTAACCTTAATTTAGCATTAACCCAAAACCCTAACTCCAGTCCTTAACTTAATCACAATTTTAACCATAACCCTAAAAATAACCCTAATCCTAACACTATGTTGTTGTTGTAATTATGTGCCCTCCAGTCAGACCCGACTCATAGCGACCTCTCCTTGAGTTTCTGAGACAGTATCACCTAACACTGTAGCAAGCTATAAGCCAATCACTTACCCAATGACTAATTTTAAGCCTTATACTAACTCTAACCCTAACCTTAATGTAACCCTAACTGTAATTTGCACTAGACAAATCTTCTGCAAAAGACCTCTTTCAAGTGCTGAAGAGCAAAGTTATCTTTTAAAGTTAACCCTAACATTAGACCAAGCCCTAGCCTTAGTCTTAGTCCAGCAATGAACAATAAGCCCAACTCTATCTCTGACACATAATCCCTAACACAATCTCTAAACCATAACCAAAGATTTAACTCTAAGCCTAAGCCTAACCATTACCCTAACTTAACCCTAAACCTAACCCTGCCTTAATCCAAAGCTAACACTAACTTAAACAGAACCTCTATCCAAAATCCTGACCCAAACCTTAAGAATAACATAAATCCTAACCTCTAACCTTAACCCAAATCCTAACCATATTCATAATCTAAACATAACCATAATATTAACCTTAAGCCTAACCCTAAAACTAAACTGTATCTTTGGTGCAGCCTCTCCCTACAACTATCCCTAACCCTAACAATAGCCCAGACCCTAGACCTAATCCTAGCCTAATCCATAAATCTTATCCTCACCCTAACTTTAGAACTCTAACCCTAACTCCTAAAAGTAAACACAACCATAACCCTAACTAGAACCCTAACCCTAACCCTAAAACCTAAACTCTAACTTTAACTTTATCCCCCAAAATAACCCTAACCTAACCCCTATCTAATACTAACACTAATCTCTAACACTTAACTACCCTAACTCTAATTCTAACACAACTGTTAGCACCAAACACTAATTAACACTAACCACAACACATACACAACACCAAGCTTTAGCCCTGGCCCTGACATAATCTCTAGCTCTAAGCCTAACTCTAACTCTAACTCTAACCCTAATCGTACTTAATTCTTAACCATATTTAATCTAACTGTAATACTAAATGAAAACCTAGGTTTACCCTAAACAAACTCTAGCCATAACAACTAACCCTAATTCTAACATTAGACAAACCCCTACCTCTAAGATCAAGGCTAAATATAACCTTAGCCCAAACTCTAAATCATTAAACTGACCCTAACCTAACCCTTACCCCCAACCCTAACCATATCATCTAACCCTAATCTTTACTCTAATTCTATCCTTAAGCCTTACCATAATACTAACCTTAAACCTTAAACTCTAACCCCTAACTTGAACACTATACTAAGCCATAGGACTACCCATAACACAATTCCTAATTGTAACCCTAGCACTAACACTAAACTTAATGCTAAGCCCTAACATTAACCTTAATCCTAAACCTAACATTAGACCAGCAAGGTTGGGCCTAACCCTAGGCCAATACCTAACACTGAGCCTGTCCCTAATACTAACACATACCCTACACCCTAAACACTAACTCTTAACCCTAAGACTAGGCTGAACCCTTAGCCTAGCCTTAACCCAACGCATAACCCTAACCACTAACCCTGACTGTAATCTTAAACCTAATTTAACCCTAACCCTCCACCATTCATCTGTCAGTTTGTCATAACATTTGTCCTAGAGATTGTTGTAGTGTTAGGGTTAGGTTTAATGTTAGTATTAGAGGAAGGGTTAGGGTTAAGATTAGGGTTAGAGTTAGAGTTAAAGTTAGAGTTAGGCTTAGAGTTAGGTTTAGAGTTAGAGATTGAGTCAGGGCCAGGCCTAAAGCTTGGTGTAGTGTATGTGTTGTGGTTAGTGTTAGGATTTGGGTTAGTGACTTCAGTGTTGCTGTGAGGTTGGAGGCTATGCCATTAGGATTTCAAATACCAGAAGGGTCACCCATTGTGGACAGGTTTCAGCAGAACTTCCAGATTAAGACAGACTGGGAGGAAGGACAGGGCAATCCACTTCTCAAAAAATCTGGGTATTGAAAATCTTATAAAAAGCAGTGAAACACCATCTGATATATTACTGGCAAACTTTTTGTAGCGCCGTTGTGGTGTAGTAAATTACCTGGTATGGCTTTTCTAACCATAAGTCTTTGTAAACTCCATGGTGGAATTTTCCATGAGCAAATGAGGAACTCCTGATTGTTAAAGTTATCCACCTGGGGTATTTCTGTTGCAGGTGGCACAAAGAAATGTTCTGGGAAGTTTGCTCTCTCTCAGATGTTTAGAATTGTGATATTATGATTGTTTAGTTTGGCCACTCTGCCAGGCTCAAAAGGAGTCCTCCTAGAGGCAGAAAGAGTCTCTCTGACAACTGGCTGAGAAAGAAATGCTGCTGAGATAAATGCACTCCTGAGAGACATGCATTTCTGAGAGAGAGACACAAGAGGCAAGTGTTGCTGAGAGGGAGAGATACAAGAGGCAAGCATTGCTGAGAGAGATACCAAAAGACACAGACTGCTGGGAGAGAAACTGAGAGAAACTGTTGGCTGAGAGACAGCAAGCTGAGAAAGACTGAGCATTGCTCCTGAACTTGAATTTTAGCCAGTTTCTTCCCTAATAAACCCCATAATCTGTGGGTTCTGTGTGGCCACTGCAGTGAATTATCAAACCCAGCAGAGATGTGGTGGATGCTGCGGGAGGAATGGTTGGTGTCAGGGCTGGTGAAAGGGCTGGAGGGAATTAACATGTCTGGCCTTGCCAGAATAGGCTTTGGGCTACTGATAGATGAAGGATAGATGAAGTCAGAAGATGTGGCCTCCCTGCCCCTTTAGCAGCCATGAAAGATTGTCTGATATAGTGCTGGAAGATGAGCTCCTTAGGTGGGAAGGAACTCAAAATAGGACTAAGGAAAAGCTGCCACTTCAAAGTAGAAATTTTAATAATGTGGGTGGAGTAAAGCTTTCAGGACCTCCACTTGCTGATGGGGCATGACTCAAAATGGGAAGAAGCACTACAAACATCCTTTAATAACTGGAAAGTGGAATGTACAAAGTATGAATCTCAAGAAAATTAAAAGTTCTCAATAATGAAAGGGAACACATAAAGACTGATATCCTAAGCATTAGTGATCTGAAATGTACTGGTATTGGTCATTTTAAATCAGATAATCATATGGTCTAATATGCCAGAAATGACAAATTGAAGAGGAATGGTATTGTATGCATCATCAAAAAGAACATTTCAAGATCTGTCCTGAAGTACAATGCTCTCAGTGAAAGGATAATATCCATATGCTTAGGAGGAAGACAAGTCAATAAAACTATTATTTAAATTTATGCACCAGCCATCAAAGCAAAAGATGAAGAAATTGAAGATTTTTACCAACTTTGGCATTATGAAATCAACAAACATGCAATCAAGATGAATTGATTATTAGTGGTGAATAGAATGCAAAAGTTGGAAACAAAGAAGAAGCATCAGTAGTGAGAAACTATGGCCTTGATGATAGAATGACACTGGAGATCACCTAATAGAATTTTGCAAGTCCAAAGACTTATATATTGCAAATACTTTTTTTTTTTTCAATAGTACAAACAGTGACTGTACACATGGATTTCCCCAGATAGAATACACAGGAATCAAATTGACTACATTTGTTGAAACAAGTGATGGAGAAACTCAATATCTTCAGTCAAAACAAAGCCAGGAGCTGACTGTGGAATGGATCATCAGTTAGTCTTATGCAAGTTCAAGTTGAACTTGAAGAAAATTCAAACAAGTTCACTGGAACCAAAATATAGACCTTATGTGTATCCCACCAGAATTTAGACACCACCTGTAGAATAGATTTGATGCATTGAACACCAGTGACAGAAAACCAGACAACGTTTAGGATGACATCAAGAAAATCATACATGAAGAAAGCAAAAGGTCATTAAAAAGAGAGGAAAGGAAAAAAAAAAATGGATGTCAGACGAGACTCAAAACTTTCTCTTGAATGGAGAATAGCTAAAGCAAAAGGAATAAATGTTGAAATGAAAGAGCTGAACATAAGATTTACAAGTGTGGATCAAGAAGACAAAGTCGAGTATTATAATGAAATGTGCAAAGACCTAGAATTAGAAAAGAATAATTGAAGAATGTACTTGGAATTTGTCAAGCTAAAAGAACTGAAGAAAAAAATTCACCCCTTGAGTTGCAAAACTGAAAGATTCTATGGAAAAAAATATTGAATGATGCAGGGAGCATCAAAAGAAAATGGAAAAAAAATACGCAGTCACTCTGTGAAAAAGAATTGGTCGCCAATTCAGGAGGTAGTATATGACCAAGAACTACTGATCCTGAAGGAAGAAGTCCAAGTTGCACTGAAAGAATTGGTGAAAAACAAGACTCCAGAAACTGAAGGAAAACCCATTGA
>NW_006922615.1:20927-21864 GCF_000298275.1 Orycteropus afer afer
TCTAGCTTCAGTGGGCTGGGAGCAAGAGGCAGAGCTGAAGCCCAAGGTCGAGGGGCTTTCACACAGCCCCTAGAGCCTGGCACTTTGAACTTGGATTTCTAGCCTCCCAAACTGTAAGAGAATAAGCTCCTGTTTGTTAAAGCCATCCTATTTGTGGTAGATATTCTTGTCAGAGTGGCAGTAGGTAACCAGAACAGGGTGGGTGTCAGAGTAGTATAATCTCACTATACTTATTAAATTTAAATGCTAAGCAAATAATCTGAGAAGCTGGACCATATGAAGAAGAATGTGGCATCAAGATTGGAGGATGACTTATTAACAACCTGTGATATGCAGATGACACAACCTTTCCTGCTGAAAATGAAGAGGACTTGACACACTTACTGAAGAAGATCAATGATTATAGTCTTCAATATGAATTACATCTCAACATAAAGAAAACAAAAATCCTCACAATTGGAACAATAATTACCATCACAATAAATGGAGAAAAAAAATAAGTTGTTAAAGATTGCATTTTACTTGGATCCACAATGAACATCTATGGGAACAGTAGTCAAGAAATCAGATGTCATATTGCACTGGGCAAATTTCCTGCAAAGACCCCTTTAAAGTGTTAAGGAGCAAATTTATCACTTTGAAGACTAAGGTGTTCCTAACCAAAGCCACAGTGTTTTCAGTCACTTCATGTGCATGTGAAGGCTGGACAATGAATAAGGATAACTGAAGAAGAGTTGATGCTTTTAAATTGTTGTTTTGGTGAGGAATACTGAAAATACCATGGAATTCCAGAAGAATTAACGTATCTGTCCTGAAAGACATGCAGCCAGAATGCTCCTTAGAAACAAGAATGACCAGACTTCATCTCACCTATTTTGGTCATATTGTCAGAAGGGACCACACTCTGGAGAAGGATATCATGCTTGGTAAAGTAGAG
>NW_006922615.1:22369-23213 GCF_000298275.1 Orycteropus afer afer
CAACCTTCCTTCCGAGGAGTGGCTGGTGGGTTTGAACCGACAGCCTTCTGGTTAGCAGTCAAGTGCCTTAGCCACTATGCTACCAGAGCTCCCACTAACACTAAGCCTAACCTAATCCTAACACTAAGCATAACACTCAACCAAGTCTTAGGCCTAGCCCTTGTCAAACCATAAGTCTATGTCTAAATCTAATCCTAAATCCTAATCCCTAAACTTCACCCTAACCATAAACCTAACCCCTACTCCTTACACCTAAATCCTAACTGTAACCCTAATGCTTATTCTAACCATAACACTAGGCCAAGACCTTGGCCTAGCCCGAGCCAGACCCCTAACTCTAATCCTTAATCTTAAACCTTAAAGAAACTCTAACATTAACCCTAAACCTATGGCTTAACCATAACCCTAACCTAAACTCTAACAATAGACCAAACCTTAGCCTTAGACCTAGCCAACTTCTATCCCTAACCCTAACCATTATCCTACACCTTAATGCTAAACCTAAACCCTACCCCTGGCATCTAAACCTTAATAGTAACCCTAATATTTATTCCAGCCATAACTCTACACTAAGTCCTAGGCCTAGTCTTATCCGGAATACTAACACTAACCCTAACCCAAACCCTACCCTACCCCTAATATAACCTTAATCCTAACACTTAGTCCTAACCCTGTTGCTGTTGTTGCTGTTGTCACGTGCTCTCGAGTTGGACCCGACTCATAGCAACCCCTCCTTGGGTTTCCAAGGCAGTATCACTAAAAAAGTACATTGCCCCATCTTCCTTCCGAGGAGTGGCTGGTGGGTTTGAACCGCCAGCCTTCTGGTTAGCAGTCAAGTGCCTTA
>NW_006922615.1:23608-26562 GCF_000298275.1 Orycteropus afer afer
CAGGAACTAGGGGGAAAGAAATATAGAAGAAAAAAGGGTTAGGTAAATAAAGTTCAGAGATGACAGAGAGGAGAAGCAGGAAGAAGAGAGGGAGTGTCAAGAGACAGGGTAAGAAAAGAGGGTAAGAAACAGGTTTCTAAGGATTAGACATCTCTTCATAAAAATATGGAACGCTTCACGAATTTGCATGTCATCCTTGCGCAGGGGCCATGCTAATCTTCTTTGTATCGTTCCAATTTTAGTATATGTGCTGCCGAAGCAAGCACCTTCAGTTATTCTTATTCATTGTCCAGCTTTCCCATGCACATGAGGTGACTGAAAACACTGTGGCTTTGGTTAGTAACTGTATTGGTTACCAGGTGCTGCTCTGAGAAGGATATACCACAAATGGGATGGCTTGAACAAACAGAAGTTTATTCTTATAATTTGGAGGCTTTAAGTCCGAGTTCAAAGTGCCAGGCTCTAGGGGCTGGTTGAAAGCCACTCAACCTTGGGCTTCGGTTCTGCCTCTCGCTCCGAGCCCCCTAAAGCTAGAGGCATCTCTTCACTCAGACAGCTACTGGCTGCTGAGGCTAACAAGCCAAAGGTCGACAGAACAAAATGGCACAGTCCCGATGTTACCATACAACACAACAGGTCATTGATTCAAGTCCATTGAAAGTCCCAATGTCAGCCGAGCATGATGACTTGGCTACATGCAGGGCTCAAGTGTGCCATAAGCTGGAGACCATTCCCAAATCTGCTTCTTATATATAGGCAGCAGATCACAACCCTGAGGCAGCTACTCAGTCACTATATATTCCACCATGGAGTTGATTACCAGTCTCATCATGGGGAATACTACATCCAGCTACCCAGCCACTCAACTAGGCCCAGCCAAGTTGACACACAAACTTAACTTAACTACCACAGAAACACCTTAGTCTTTAAAGTGATTATATATATATGCATATGTATAGTTTAATCTTAACATTAACTCTAATCCTAAATCTAACCCTAAACAAGCCTTAGGACTACCTCTAACCAAATACCTAACCCTATGACTCACCCTAACCCATACACTTACCCTAACCATACAACATAAACATAACACTTACCTTAACTATAACCTAAACTTAACCTTAGCTGTAAATTTAACCCTAACCCTAACAATAACCCCTACTTCAACCCTAATCATAAATGTAATGTTAACCTTAACCCTCAACCTTAACCCTTACCCAACCCTTAACATTAACCCTAACATTGACATTAATTCCTAAACCTAACAGTAAAAATCAATTAAGTCCTAGGCTTATCCCTAGCCAAAACTCTAATCTGAATTCTATCCATCAATTTAAACACCTAATCACTAATGCCTAATCCTCGCCCTGACCCTGACCTTATCCTAAACTGAAGCTTGCCCCAAACCCTAACAGTAACCTTAACACTACACAAACCGTGAGGTCTAGACCTAGCCCAAAACCAACCTATACGTCTAACCATAACACTAACTGTAATCCCTAACACCAAATCACTAACCCTAAACTTAACTCTAGTAGTAGACTAAGGATTTGGGGTAGATAAAACCCAAACCTTAACACTTACCTTTAACACCCTCCTAGGACTGAGACAGAGCCACGGGTACCCAGGTAAGGGTGGGCAGACAGGCCACACACCCAAGAGGCAGGAAGGCAGGGGGGAAAGCCAGGGACAATAGAGCCATGGGATCCAGGTAAGGGGAGGGTGGAGAGGTTTTAAGGAAGAAAATCTTGTCTGTCATTTTGTCATACTGTGGTGGCTTGTATGTTGCTGAGGCTTGAGGCTGTGCCACTGGTATCTCAAATGTCAGCAGGGGTGCACATGGTACACAGGTTTCAATGCAACCTACAGATTGAGACAGACTAAGAAGAAGGAAGAGGTCATCCACTTCTCAAAGAATTGGCCAGGGAAAACCTTATGAATAACAGAGAAACAGTGTCTGATACATTACTGCACAACTTTATGAATAGCCCTGAAACATTGTCCGATAAAGTGCAGGAAGACCAGCCCCTTAGGTCAGAAAGCACTCAAAATACAAATGGGAAAGAGCTGCATCAGCATCATCAGAGTAGAACCAACCTTAGTGACATGGATAAAGTAAAGTTTGGGGGACCTCCATTTGCTGACATGACGTGACTCAATTTGAGGAGAAAGAGTTGCAAATATCCATTAATAATCAGAATATGGAATGTATGAAATATGAATCTAGAAAAATTGCAAGCTGTCAAAAATGAAATGAAAATTGATATCCTAGGCATTAGTGAGCTGAAGTAGACTGATTTTGGCCATTTTGAATCAGACAACCATATGATCTACTATGCTGGGAATGCCAGTTTGAAGAGGAATGGTGTGACATTCATCACCACAAAGGATGTTTCAAGATCTGTCCTGAAGTACAATGCTGTCAGTGACAGGATAATATCCATATGGCTACAAGGAAGACAAGTTAATACTACGATTATTCACATTTATGCATCAAACACCAAAGTTAAAAATGAAGAAATTGAAGATTTGTATCAACTACTGAAGTCTGAAATTGACCGAATGTGCAATCAAGATGTTAATTATCACTGGTGACTGGAATGAAAAAGTTGGAAATGAAGAATTACCAGTAGTTGGAAAATTTGTCCTTGGTGACAGAAATAACTCTGGAGACCACATGATAGAATTTTGCAAGACCAACAACTTATTCATTGCAAATACCTTTTTTCAAAAACACAGATGAAAGCTATGCACATGGACATCACCAGATGGAGTACACAAGAATTAGATTAATTACATCTGTGGCAAGAGGCAATGTAAAAACTCAATATCTTCAGCCAAAACCAGGCCAGGAGCTGATTGTGGAATAGACCATTAACTGTTCAAATGCAAATTCAACTTGAAATTGAAGACAATTAAAACAAGTTCATGAGAACCACAATATGACCTTGAAT
>NW_006922615.1:26840-28915 GCF_000298275.1 Orycteropus afer afer
GCTCAGCATTTCTCAAGCTGAAAGAACTGAGGAAAAAATTTAAGCCTCTCATTGCAATCTTGAAAGATTCTATGGGCAAAATATTGAGAGCTACTATTGAATGATGCAGGAAACATCAAAAGAAGATGGAAGGAATACAGAGAGTCATTGTACCAAAAAGACTTGGTCAATCTTCATACATTTCAGGAGGTGGCATATGATCAAGAACCAATGGTATGGAAGGAAGGAATTGAAGCTGCATTGAAGGAATTGTTGAAGAACAAGGCACCAGGGATTTACAGAATACCCACTAAGATGTTTCAACAAACGATGCCCCGCTGGAGGAACTAACTTGGCTATGCCAAGAGATTTGGAAGACAGCAACCTGGCCCACTGACTGGAAGAGATCCATATTTGTACCCATTCAAAAGAAAGGTGATCCCACAGCATGTGGCAATTATCAAACAATATCATTAGTATCACATGCAAGTAAAATCTTACTGAAGATAATTCAAAAGCAGTTGCAGCAATATATTGACAGAAAACTTCCAGAAATGCAAGCTGGATTCAGAAGAGGATGTGGAACAAGGGATATCACTGCTGATGTCAGATGGATCTTGTCTCAAAGCAAAGAATACAAGAAAGATGTTTACTTATGGTTATTGATTATGCAAAGGCATTTGATTGTGTGGATCATAACAAATTATCGGTAACATTGAGAAGAATGGGAATTACAGAACACTTAACTGTACTCATGAAGAACCTGTTCATAGACCAGGAGACTCATTCTAATGGAACAAAGGGACACTGCATGGTTTAAAATGAAGAAGGTAGTGTTTTAAGGTTGTATCCTTTCACCATATTTATTCAATCTATATGCTGAGCAAATAATCCAAGAAGATGTACTCTGAACCTTCACCTTAACCCTAACCCAAAACTTAACCCCAACCCCTAACACATAACTCTTAACCCCTAACCCTTTCTCTAACCCTAAACCTACCCTAAACCTAAGTATAATGGTTACTCTAAGACTAGATAAATCCTTAGGCCTAGACTTACCCAAGCATCTAAGTCTCACTATAGCTGAATACCTAACCTTAACCCCTAACTTTAACCTTAATCCTAAACCCTAACCCTTAGCACCAAATCTCTAATCCTTAACACTAACACTAACTCCTAACACTACACTAAGCTCTCATCATAATGCTAGCCCAAAACTTAACCCCAACCCCTAACACTTAATCCCTAACACTGATTCGAACTCTCAACCTACTATAATACTAGCCCTACCTCTAATTGTTACTCTTACACTAGATCAAGCCTTAGGCTTAGACTTTGCCTGACACCTAATTCTAAGTCTAAATATAACCCTAGATTGAACTCTAACCCTAAAATTAACCCTAATCCTAAACCTACACCAAATCTTAGGTCTAGCCCTAGCACAGTGACTAATTATAAGCCTAAACCTAACACAACACTAATCTAACCTTAACCCTAGACAAAGCCCTAGTACAATGCCTAATTCTAGCCCTAAGCCTAACACTAATCCTAACCCCTAACCCTCACCCTAATTCCAAACATAAACCTCATTCATGACACCCAACCCCAAACTCTAACTTTAAACCTAACTCTAACCCCAACAGTAGTTGAAGCCATAGGCCTACCCCTAGCCAGGCTCCTACCCTAACCATTAATCTAACCTTAACCTTAACTCTAATACTCACTTAAACCCCAATCCTAACATTAGATAAAACTCTAGGTTTCACCCTTGCCAAATCCCTAACTGTAAGCTTAAGCCTAACACTAACCCTAGCCCTAAAACTGATGCATAATACCAACCCTAAACTAACCCTAAGCAACATCACAATAAATCGTGAAAAGATTGAAGTTGTCAAAGATTTCATTTACATGGATCACAATCAACACCCATGGAAGCAGCAGTCAAGAAATTAGGCATCGGAGTTCCAGCAAGATGGCGGACTAGGCAGAAAGACTGAACAGACCCTCTTTGACAAAGAAAAGGGAAACAAATTAACACAGACACAGAAGATAATTTTGGAACCCTGAGCCTTGAAGGGAAGGATATAGAAGTGGAC
>NW_006922615.1:29015-30175 GCF_000298275.1 Orycteropus afer afer
CCCTGAGCCTTGAAGGGAAGGATATAGAAGTGGACAAAACCCCAACTAGCAGGAGAATTTGCATGAAAATACCAAAAAAGGAGACAGATGGAGCTGCGGTCTGGCAGCGATCCTGAGCGATCCTGACGGCACAGACAGCTTGGAGATTCCTGAGTGGTGGTAGGACCCAAGAATTAACCTAGACATCACCCTGCTAGCTAGGGACTGCCTGGAGAACTGTGCACAGTGGCTGGAGAACAAACAGAGAAGGTGAAGAAAAAGGTGGCCTGAACTGTGGACTTTTGCCGGTCCAGAGGATGACACCATTTTGAAGACTTAAAAAGTGGCTTGACTATTATGGATATTTAAAGAGAAAGCGCTCTCGCAGATTCCTGGGGCTTAAGAACATGTTCTGCTTTTCAGCAACCCCAAGGACACTTGGGACCTGCAAGACTGAAAAGGTACAACATTCTTGTTGTTACTCTTATACCGCACACCCGCTTGGTGAAAGGAGGTGTGGCCATCCCCCACTCCCATTTACCTTCTGGGCCTATAGGAACTCCATCACACTGTGGGCTCAGACGGAGCCTGGGTACCCTGCCCTGTCCTCCACCTATTTTTTTTTCTCTCTTTTTTTTATTTTTATTTTTTTCTTTTTCACTTTCTTTTTCCTGGTGATTAGTTTGCTTGCATTTGTCTGTTTTAAAACAATTAATGTTATTAATAATTTTGTTCTTTTTATTATTATTCTCAATCTTCCCCTCCCAGGTCCTAGGTTTCAGCATTTTTTCTTTCCCTTGTGCCTGGTTGAATTTTTCTTTTTTTTAAGATTTTTTTTCTTTCTTTTCCCCCGTTTTTTCTCATGATTAACCCCGTTCCTTGTTTATCTTTTTGCATTTTTCCCATTTTTTCTTCATTTATTATTCTCCTTCCCTACGTTTTTCTTAATGCCCTATCCCAGATATTGCAGGTTTTCTTGTTTTTTCTTCTTTTTTTCCCTTTTTCCTTTTTTTGATTACTGTTCCTCTGTGATTACATGGTGTGTTTTTTGTCCATGGGTTTTTAGTTTGTTGATGGTTATTCAATTGTAATTTGTGTCTAACTGAGTGGGAGTCAACAACAGTCCCCATAACACACAACTACACCTACACCTCCTGCAAGTTCACTTACTGAGGGACAGC
>NW_006922615.1:37590-38680 GCF_000298275.1 Orycteropus afer afer
CCCTCCGGACCAGGGAATTCCGGCCCCCTGCATCCACCACCGGTAAGTCACATCTTACCCCTTACTCAATGCCCACCGGAGGACATACATTTCGTATTTTGTTGTCCTCCATCCTGTGGGCCATTTTAATTTTTTAGCTCTGGGCCATGAACCAGTGCCTACTACCAGATGGTTTGAATTGGTTCTGTTGTAACCTGTCTGCGTCTGACCGAGAAGTTGTGTGACTGTTTCTGTGATGCTCCAAGATCTAAGTCGTGGAGTCTGAGTGGGCCCTCAGTTGATTTCCATGTGAAGTCAGATTGGCACAATGGTGTGGCTCTGCCCTCCGCTCCAGTGTTTATATGGAGACACCTTAGCCAAAGACTCATTTAAATCCCCGAGAGGGGAGCGGACAACCAGGCATCTGACTGGTCCTTGAGACATGTCTCCAGTGTGATTATTTTCCTCTTTTCATGTCTCCAGTGTGATTACTTTCCTCTTTTAATATCTCCTGTGGATTATTTTGGAGAATTGACTTGCCCAAAGGTCTGAGTTCTGCACCGGAGTTTTCTGCATCACTGGCACAGGGAAATATTGTGGTACCATGTCAGAAACTCCTCACAGTCCAGGAGTTTGGTTGCTCGGGGACACCTGACATCCTGTCTCCCTTGAGGGTCATTCCTTGAAGGTTCATTCTTCGTTCAACTGTCTAACGTCAGGCGGAGATGTCCACCTACGTAAAACAGTCCCACTGGCATAGGGTTCCGGGAACCCTATCCAAAGAACTCAGAACCAATGGGTAATCAAAACTCCAAAACATCCCTCTGGGGTGTTTATTAGCAAACTTTAAGGCCTTATTACTAGACCAGAACCTCCATCCCAGATGCCTCATCTTTTACTCCACCACAGCATGGCCCCAGTACCAACTGGACAATAGCTCTCACTGACCAGAGCACAGGACTTTTGACTTTAATATCCTTACAGACTTTGACAATTTTTGCCGACACACAGGCAAATGGCTGATGTCCCCTACACCCGAGCCTTCTTTTGTTTGCGCTCCCGGCCCTCATTGTGCTTGAAATGTAATACCACCCAAATTCTCCTTGCTCGC
>NW_006922615.1:39361-44211 GCF_000298275.1 Orycteropus afer afer
GACCCGCCAGAAGGCCACCCTGCAGGCCAATGCTTTGTTAGTGGCCCTGAGGCCAGCACATAGTGACAGAAGACCTCCTTCCTCGGTGGCTCCCCGATCCTACTTCAAGTGCGGTAAAGAAGGGCAATGAGCTAAATCCTGCCCTCAGCCCCGACTGGCTGGATGCCAACCACACCTCAGCCCATGTCCAGCGTGTGATTTAAATGGACATTGGAAGAGTGACTGTCCCTCTGTGTCAAAGCATAGAGGGCCATCCTCCCCATCCACTAACCCGCTGTTGACTATCTTGGGCCTGGCCACTGACGACTGAAGGAACCCGGACTCAACAACCCCAATCACTCTCGTTGAGCCCAGGGTCACTATCAAGGTATCGGGTAAGTCAACCTCCTTTTTGATTGATATGAGGACTACCTATTCTGTACTCTCCTCCTTCTCGGGACCATGTTTCCCTTCCTCAGTCTCAGTTATGGGAATTAACGGGCAACCTTCAAACCCCCCCACAACAGGCCCCATCACCTGTTTAATAAATAACAAAATTCTCTCACACTCAATTCTTATTATACCAACCTGCCTTACCCCTCTTTTAGGGAGAAATTTCCTCACAAAACTTAAAACCACTCTAACTTGGACTCAGGATCACTCTACCTCTCTCCTATTATCACTAACTACTACCTCCCCACAAGCACCAACTTTCCCCTTGTCCCCTGACCTTATTGATTCATACATTTAAAAAATCCCACACAGTTCCCATCCAAACCCCAATTTCCTATCTCCTGCACACACCAACACAACTTAAAACCTCTTATACAACACTTCTTATCCAAAAGACTCTTAATCTCCACGCAATCCCCTTATAACACCCCCATCCTACCAGTACAAGCAAAACAAACATTACAACAAGTTCTATCCACAGACTCTCAAAAACACACACCAACCCCTTCTTTTTCCTGGCTCCCCTTCGTACAAAAAATAAAAAAAAAAAAAAAAAAAGAAAGTACCCTCATTAATTCCTCTTTACCACCTGTATACTTCCTCCCCAATTCTACTCTTAACTATACACACTATTTACCATACCTTCTTTTAGTGTAATAGTACAATAAGTCCTTACATAAATTCTTCCACAGAAAATCCATACCTCCCAGTAACTATCATTCCTCAACTTACACTCTACACAGACACTGAATTCTTTATCTTTTCTACAACACTAACCCAGAAAAAAAAAAAAAAGCCTTCCTTCCTATCATAATTAATCTTTCTCTAACTTCCACCCCCCTGTCTGTTGAAACACAGTATCATGTCAACACAGAACTAGAAAATCAGTTACAGCTCCTAGTAAAAACCACAGCGGACTCTCTAACTGCCCTACAACACCAACTAACCTCTCTAGCTCAAGTTACTTTACAGAACCGACAAACCATTGACCTGCTAACAGCAAAAAATGAAAAAACATACCTCTTCCTCAGAGAAAAGTATTACTACTATATCAACAAATTTAACCTCATAAAAAAAAATGTATTAACACCTGAGTGAAGACCTACGCAGAAATAAAACAAATCAGCAACTCCCCATTCACGTGGTGTCAGTCTCCATTAACCCCCTGACTACTTCCCCTCATAAACCCATTTATACTAATTACCATCTTCTTCCTCTTTGCCCCTACCTCCTCAAGTTTCTCCGAAGCCGACTTGAAGAAATATCTCGGGTAACGGTGAATCAACTTCTCCTACATCCTTACACCAAGTTGCCAACTGATGACCCTAACTTTTCAGGCTCCAGCCTATGAAACCCCCCTCCCCCTCTCCGACCCTGTTCAGCAGAAAAAAACTAAAAAAATCACATCACCCTTTATCCATTAAAAGAGGTTGGAATGTTAGGCCAGAGTAAACTCAAACCACGAACATTTCAGTTAACAGCTTCCTCCGGGTGTCAGACCCCAATGAGACAGTCTGATAAGACAACTGAGGTGGCAGAACCCGCCCAGACTGGAAAGCCCCATGTGATGATAAACTTCCTCTTGTGAAACCGACTCATGGTAATTAGGTGCAGACCAATGCCAACAACTAATTGGACCCCGCCATTTCCTTAGTGTCCCCACTTAGGTCCTCTACAAGACTATAAACCTTACCCTCCCCAGCCAGACGGTGTGACTTCTTGGGCCCCTCTCAGAGACCTGTGAACCTCGCCTGGGCGCGCAGAATAAAAACTTCTCTTTAACCTCACTTTTGTGTGTCCTCTTCTCCTTACCGTGGCCTTACAGTTACCTAAAGGGCAGAAAGGGGAGATAACATTAAATAGAATTGTTCAGGGGCTTTTTAAAATTTGAACATATGATGAAAATATGGTAAAATTCTGTAATTTGCTAAAACTTGGTCATGAATACATAGGAGTTCATTGTACAAATAAATAAATAAAGTATTAAAGAATAAAGATGTCACTTTGAAGACTAAGGTGCTCCTAACCAAAACTATTGTATTTTCAATTATTTCAAATGCACGTGAAGGGTAGACAATGAACAAGGAAGAACAAAGAAGAATTGGTGCATTTGAATTGTGGTGGTGGTGAAAAATACTGAAAATACCATGGACAGCAAGAAGAACAAATTGGTCTTGGAAGAAATGCAGTTGGAATGCTCCTTAGAAACCAGAATGGCCAGACTTTATCTCAACTGCTTTGGTCATGTTGTCAGAATAGACCAGTTCCTGAAAAAGGATATTATGCTTGATGAGAGTGTCATCAAAAGAGGGGAAATCCTTAAATGAGATGAATTGACACAGTGGCTGCAATGGTGGGCTCAAGTATCAGAAGGATTGCGAGGATAATACAAGATTGTGCAGGGTTTAATTCTGTTGTACATAGAGTTACTAGGAGTTGGAGCCAACTCAACAGCACCTAACAACAACAACAACAACAAAAAAAAAAAACTAACCCTTATAATGACCTTAAACATAACCCTAATACTAACCCTAAAATATAACTTGAATGTAAGTCATACCCTAAACGGAAACCATACCCCAATGCTAACTATAACCCCTCATACTAACACTAACACTAATCCTTAACCTAACAATTACTGTGATAGTTGGAGCTGTGTGTCAACTTGGCTGAACCACAATTCTGTGTGGTTTAAACTGTTGTAATGTGGCTATTCCCATGATGGGATCAGATGATTATGTTTTGAGCAGCCAATTTTTTGAAAGGGAGTTTCCCTAGGAGTGTGGCCTGCTCCCAGTATATCTATGGACATCCTGGGAAAAGAGATATTCTTCTGTGGATCAGGATTCTGTTGTGCTGCTTACAACTGTCCATGATGGAACAATCCACCATTCGGCCTGGAGATCTTGGATTCATCATTCTTTGGAGTCAACAGCCAGTGTACTGCCTGACAGACTTGAGCTCCTCAGCCACTGATTCTGCAAGAGTCGGGAAAAGCCTCGAGCTTTATGTTTGATCCAGGAACTTTGGACTTGCCAGCTTCTATAAGTGTGTGAGCCATTTTCCTAAGATAAATTTCTCTATATATACTTATATATAAGATTTACTGATTTTGTTTCTCTAGAGAACCCAGTCTAACATATTTGGTACCGAGAGTGGTTCCAGAGAGACAAAATCATAAGGATGGGCTTCCTAAATTGGTCCTCCAATTTGATTAATTGTAAAGATATTAGTGACCCTGCCTCTGTTAGTAAAGAGGGCCCTGCTAATCTGTGGCGTGAAGTGGAAATATTAATTTGCAAAATAGCACCACCAATAGATCAAGTACTTGTGAGAGTGATGCTCTGGGTGATAGGATATTTGACACTTTTCTGCAATTTTTTCAGCATGAGGAGTATAAGGAAGCTGGTTGGTTGGTCCTACTTACACTAGACAAAGTGGTGAAAGAGTGAGATGAGCTCAGAGCTGCTGAATCTCAGCTTAAGCACTGCATAAAAGACCTCAGTGTTTCCAGGTGTGCTCTGATAGAATGCCTTATTTCTTCTAATAACAGAGCTGATATTGCCGAAAACCAAACCAAGAGTCTTATTGAAAGGGTGGCTGAATTACAATGCCAATTAAATTGCCAACCCAGAATGGTGTCTGAAGTTAAAGTGAGGGCATTTATTGGGAAAAAATTGGATCCTGAAACCTGGAATGAGGACATAAGGGCAGATAGTCAGGAAGATCAGGATATGTAGTCTGTAGATTCTGTTGAAAACCTCCCATCTGAAGGGATTACTGTAAAACCATTATTCCCCCCACCTCAGTTTGATAGGATTAGCCAAACTAGTCATGCTGGTCATTGCCTGAGGCAGAGGCCATGGAAGACATTCCTGAATGTTCTCAGGAGCTGCCCCAACCATGCATTGTTGCTGCTAGACCTATAACTGAAGTTAAGTCCAAGTGAGCCTTAAAGGTGAAACAGAAAGTGTGACTGAGGAGGTGGTACACTTCACCTGAAAAGACCTCTTTGATTTTACTAACATGTACAGACAGAAACCTGGAGAATATGTACGGGAATGGCTACTGAGGGTGTGGGATAATGGTGCAAAGAATGTAAGATTGGATCACTCTGAGTTTATTGATTTAGGCCCACTAAGTAAGGATTCTTCATTCAATGTTTCAGCTTGAGAGATTAGGAAAGGATATAATTGTTTGTTTGGTTGGCTTACTGAAGCATGGATTATGCAGTGGCCTACCTTAAGTCAAGTTGATGTACCAGGCCTGCCTTGGTATAATGTAGAAGAAGGTATCCAGAGGCTAGGGAAATTGGCCTGACAGAATAGATTTATCAGATTAGACCCCTAGAGCCAGAAACGGAGAGTCCAGAAGACATGCCTTTCACCAGTACTGTGAGGAATAAATTTGTGAAGGGA
>NW_006922615.1:44970-47186 GCF_000298275.1 Orycteropus afer afer
TCCCTGACATGTGGAGTAAGAGCTATTATGGTAGGAAAAGCCAAGTGGAAGTCATTAGAACTGCCTCTACCTACAAAAATAGTAAACCAAAAGCAATACCACATCCCTGGAGGGGTTGCAGACATTACTGTCACCATCAAGGACTTGAATGATGCAGGGGTGGTGATTTCCACATCCCCATTTAATTCACCTATTTGGCCTGTGCAAAAAACAGATGGATCTTGGAGAATGACAGTAGATTATCGTAAACTTAAGCAGGTGGTGACTTCAACTGCAGCTGCTGTTCCTGGTGTGGTTTCATTGCTTGAGCAAATTAGTTCATCTCCTGGTACTTGGTATGCAGCTATTGATCTGGCCAATGCCTTTCTCTCGATACCAATTTCAAAGGACCATCAGAAGCAGTTTGCCTTCAGCTGGCAAGGCCAACAGTATACTTTAGAGTCCTTCCTCAGGGGTATATCAACTTCCCTGCACTATGTCATAATATAGTCCGTAGAGATCTTGATTGTCTTTCCCTTCCACAAGACATCACACTGGTCCATTATATTGATGATATTATGTTGATTGGACATAGTAAAGAAGAAGCATTGATGACTCTAGACTTATTGGTGAGACAGATGCATGCTAGAGGTTGGGAAATTAACCCAACAAAAATTCAGGCACCTTCCACCTCAATGAAATTACTAGGGGTCCAATGGTGTGGGGCATGGTGAGATATTCCTACTAAAGTGAAGGATAAGTTATTGTATCTGGCTTCCCCCACAACTAAAAAGGAGGCACAACGTCTGGTGGGCCTCCTTGGATTTTGGAGACAACATGTCCCTCATTTGGGTGTGTTGCTGAAGCCTATTTATCAAGTGACTTTGAAAGCTGCTAGTTTTGAGTGGGGCCCAGAACAACAGAAAGCTCTGCAACAGGTTAAGGCTGCCATGCAGGCTTCTCTGCCACTTGGGCCATATGATCCGGCTGATCCAATGGTGCTTACAGTGCCTGTAGTAGATAGAGATGCTGTTTGGAGTCTTTGGCAGGTCCCTATTGCTGAATCATTATGCAGACCCTTGGGATTTTGCAGCAAAGCCCTGCCATCCTCTGCAGATAACTACTTTCCTTTTGAGAAACAGCTTTTGGCTTGTTACTGGGCTTTAGTAGAGAATGAATGCCTAACCATAGACCACCAAGAGACCATGAGGTCTGATGTGCCCATCATGAGCTGGATGTTATCTGACCCACAGAGTCATAAAGTTGGACGTGCACAGCAGCACTCCATCATTAAATGGAAGTGGTATATCAGAGATTGGGCTCGAGCAGGACCTGAAGGCACAGGTAAGTTACATGAGGAAGTGGACAAAATGCCTATGGTCTCCACTCCAGTCACATTACCTTCCCTCTCCCAATCTGCACCTATGACTTCATGAGGAGTTCCTTGTGATCAGTTGACTGAGGAAGAGAAAACTCATGCCTGGTTTACAGATTGTTCTGTGCAATATGCAGGCACTACTCAAAAGTGGACAGCAGCAGCACTGCAGCCCCTCTCTGGGACTTCCTTAAAGGACAGTGGTGAAGGGAAATCCTCCCAATGGGCAGAACTTCAAGCAGTGCATATGGCTGTTCACTTTGCATGGAATAAGAAATGGCCAGATGTGTGATTATATATGGATTCATGGGCTGTGGCTAATGGCTTAGCCAGATGGTCTGGGACTTGGAAGGAGCATGATTGGAAGATTGGTGATAAGGATGTATGGCAAAGAGGTATGTGGCTAGATCTCTCTGAATGGGCCAAAGGAGTAAAGGTATTTGTGTCTCATGTGAATGCCCACCAAAAGGTGACCTCGGCAGAGGAGGACTTTAACAATCAGTGTAAAGGATGACACATTCAGTGGAAACAGGCCATCTTTTTTCCCCAGCTACTCCTGTCATTGCTCAATGGGCTCATGAACAAAGTGGCCATGGTGGCAGGGATGGAGGTTATGCGTGGGCTCAGCAACATGGATTACCACTTACCAAGGCTGATTTGGCTACCCACTGTTGATTGCTCAATCTGCCAGCAGCAGAGACCAACAGTGAGTCTTCGATATGGAACCATTCCTCGGGGTGTTCAGCCAGCAACCTGGTGGCTGGTTGATTACATTGGACCACTTCCATCATGGAAAGGACAGCATTTTGTTCTTACTGGAATAGATACTTATTCTGGATATGGATTCACCTTCCCTGCATAC
>NW_006922615.1:47996-50556 GCF_000298275.1 Orycteropus afer afer
AAAGGGTGGTGGAAGAAGGTAGTTCTGAATATCAGCTATGACCACGTGACCAGCTGCAGAAACGAGGACTGTGATTACTATATTTCATCATTGTATATGTGCATCAAATATTTTTGTTTCCTTCTATTAGGAACTGTGAAATGTAAATAAAGTTAATGCGTTTTGATTGTATGTATGTCATCACATCATGTTAGGCACAAATATGACTTTATAATTGTCCTTATATAGAGATTATATATGGTCAAGAAGATGTGTTCAACTGTCAAGTTGACAAGTGGTGGACTGTGATAGTTGGAGCTGTGTGTCAACTTGGCTGGACCACAATTCTGTGGGGTTTAAGCTGTTGTCATGTCGTTATTCCCATGATGGGATCAGATGATTATGTTTTGAGGAGTCAGTCTGTTGAAAGGGTGTTTCCTTAGGGGTGTGGCCTGCTTCCAGTGTATCTATGGACATCCAGGGAATAGAGACATTTTTCTATGGATCAGGATTTTGCTTTGCTGCCTACAACTGTCCATGATGGAACAATCCACCATTTGGCCTGGAGATCTTGGATTCGTCATTCGTTTGAGTCAACAGCTGGTTTACTACCTGCCAGCCTTGAGCTCCTCAGCCCCTGCTGCTGCAAGAGTTGGGAAAACCTCCAGCTTGACGTTTGATCCAGGAACTTTGGACTTGCCAGCTTCTATAAGTGTGTGAGCCATTTTCCTAAGATAAATTTCTCTTTCGCTCTCTGTATAAGTTTTACTGGTTTTGTTTCTCTAGAGAACCCAGTCTAATACAATTACCTAACCCAAATTCAACTTAATTCTAACTCTAAAGTTATCACTAATCCTTAATGTAATGGTAATCATTAAATTAATTAATGCTAGTTATTATGATAAGTAAACCAAACGCTAACAGTAACCCTTAACCATAACTCTAATTCTAACCTAAGCTATCACCCTGACCCTAAAAATAAATTTAACTCTGACCTAATCACAAATCAAATATCAAACTCAAGCCAAAATGCAACCTCAACAACAACCCTAACAGTAACTCTTACCCAAACTCTGACACTTAGCCCTAACTTGAATGTTGTTGTTGTTGTTGTTATGTGCTGTCAAGTCGGACCTGACTCATAGCGACCCCTCCTTGGGTTTCCAAGGTAGTATCACTATGGAAGTAGATTGCCCCATCTTCCTTCTGAGGAACTTGAATACTAAACCTAAAATTAGACCAAATGCATGTCTTGCATTAGCCCAAACCCTATCCTAAACTATGCATAATCCCAACCTCTAATACCTAATCCTAAACCTCGAACCCTAATCTTAACAGTAGAGCATGCCTTAGGCCTAGACCTGGATAAACATCTAATTCTAAGTCTGATCATAATACTCACACTAACCTTAAAACTTTATGCCTAGTTATAACTCTCTAACACTAGACTAAGCCCCAGGCCTACCACTAATCATATTTCTAACTATAACCATAACACTAACTGTAACCCTAATCCATAAACCATAACCCTAACCCTAAAACAAGCCCTAAGCTAAGCTTTAGCCCTACACCTAACTCAAGGAGTAATTCTAACTCTAAGCTTAATGATAAACCTAATCCCTAATCCCAAACACTAACCCTAACAGTATACTAAGCCCTGGTAGAAACTCTAGTCCAAAACCCAACCCTAATTCCTAACACATAATCCCTAATGCTAACTTTAATCCTAACCCTTCTCTAACTTTAACCCTAACACTAATACCCTAACACTAAACCAAGACCTAGGCTTACCCCGTGCCCAACACCTAACTCAAAGGGTAGCCCTAAATCAAACCTTAATCTTAGACCCAAACCTTAACCTTAACCTTAACCCTAATCATCAACTTCTAATCCCTAACACTAATTCTAACCTTAATGGTACACTAAGATCTAGTCATAGCTATAGCCCAAAACGTAACCCTAACACCTAACACTTAACCCCTAATGCTAACAATAATCCTAAACCCACCCTAACCCTAACCCTAACTTTAACCTTAAAGCTAACCTTAACCATAACCCTAACATTATACCATGCCCTGGGAATAACTCTAACTCAACTAACTTCAACAAAAACCCTAACATATAACCACTAACCCTAACCCTCATACTAACCCTAACCTAGACACTTACTGATAGAGTGTCAGCAAAATGGGGAAGACCTTAAACAAGATGAATTGACACTGGCTGCAATGATGGGCTCAAATATCAGGAGTGTAAGGATGACAGAGGACAGGGAAATGTTGTGATAATGATTAAGGTTTAGCATTAAGGTTAGAGTTAGAATTACTAGGCTTATTAGAGTAAACCCTAGGCCTGGCTCTAGCCAAACTCCTAACTCTTATCCTTAACATAATCCTAATTCTAACAATAGCCATAATTTAGCCATAAACCTCCAATTGGTTGGCCTGTCTTCAATTTTTTGGTCTATAAAAGTGAGAGCTTCAGCATTGCAGACTTTTGTTTCACCATCTCAGTTGATATCTGTCAATTCCTGGAGCCTTGTTTTTTGCCAATGCCTTCAGTGCAACTTGGACTTCTTCTT
>NW_006922615.1:50986-54944 GCF_000298275.1 Orycteropus afer afer
TTTCTGAGGCAGTAGATTGCCCAACCTTCTGTCTGAGGAGTGGCTGGTGGGTTTGAATCACCAGCTTTCTGGTCAGCAGTCAAGTGTTTCAGGCACTTCGCTACCAGAGCTCATTATAACAATTTATTTTGTGTTCTCCAGTCTACCTTTAAAATCTGTTCAGCTCTGTTACTTCATAATTTCTTCCACTTGCTTCAGTGTACTACTGATTGATGAAGAGCAAAGGCTACATGTAGCTTTTGGTATGGATTACACAACATGAAGGAAACAAAAATCCTCACAACTGTACACCATTGTAAATGGAGAAAAGAATGAACTTGTCAAGAATTTCATTTTATTTGGATTCAGAGCCATCATCCACGGAAGAAACGGTCAAGAAATCAAATGATGCATTCCATTAGGAAATTCTGTTGCAAAAGAACTCTTTAAAATGGTAAAGAATAAAAAACATCACTTTGAAGACTAAGGCATGTCTAATCAAAGTCATGGAGCTTCGGTGGTATAGTGCCTAAGGCATTTTACTGTTAACCAAAAGGCTGGTGGTTCAAACCCACCAGCCACTCCTCAGAAGGAAGGTTGGACTATCTACTTCCATAGTGATACCACCTCAGAAACCCAAGGAGGGGTCACTATGAGTCAGATCCGATTCAATGGCAGTGGGTTTGGTTGTTTGGTATATGCATGTGAAAGCTGGACAATATAAGGAAGACCAAAGAAGAATTGATGCATTTGAATTATTGTGCTGGCAAATAATATGGAATATAGCACGGATTGCCCAAAGAACAAACAAATATTTCTTGGATGAAAAATAGCTGGAATGCTCATTGGAAGTGAGGATGGTGTGATTTAGCTTCTTGTGCTTTGGTCATATTAGGATAGACTTGTCTCTGGAGAAGGATATCATGCTTGGTAAAATGCATGATCAGCAAAAAAGAGGAAGACCCTCAACACGATAGATTGACACAATGGCTGCAACAATGAGCTCAAGCATAGCAATGATTGTGAGAATCCCCAGACTGGGGAGTGTTACATTCTCTTGTACGTAGAGTCACTATGACTCAGAACTGACCCAATGGTATGTAACAACAACAAACCTAACCTATTCCTAACCCTAATCCTAATCTTAATCCTTTCCCAAACCCTAAATGGAACAGGTAAGGAGGGTGGGGAACAGCCCCCTGGCAGCAGGGAGCAAGCAGAAAGGGTCAGCAGCCAGAACAGTCAAGGAGGGTGGGGGACAGCCCCCAAGTGGCAGGGAGCAGTGGCAGACAGGGCCAGCAGGAACAGGTAGGGGGAAGCCCAGGGAGTGAGCAGAGTGGTTGGAACAGCTAAGGGAGACGAACATATCTGTCATTTTGTTGTACTGTGGTGGCTTGCATGTTGCTGTGAGGCTGGAGGCTGTGCCAGGAGGGATGCCCATGATGGACCAGTTTCTATGGAGCTTCCAGACTGAGAAAGACTGGGAAGAACTAAGAGGCCATCCACTTCTCAAAGAATTGGCAAGGGAAAACCTTATGAATAGTAGTGAAATGCTGTCTGATATATTACTGGAAAATTTTATGAAATTTATGAAATAACCCTGAAACATTGTCTGATACAGTGTAGGAAGATGAGCCCATCTGGTTGGAAGGCACTCCAAATATGACTGGGAAAGAGCTGCCTCATCAGAGTAGAGCTTACCTTAATGATATGGGTAAAGTAGAACTTTCTGGGCCTCCATTTGCTGAAGTGGCACAACTCAATATAAGAAACAGCTGGAAACATCCATTGATAATCGGAACATGGAATGTACGACATATGAATCTACAAAATTTGGAAGATGTCAAAAATTAAATGGAATGCATAAAGATTCATATCCTAGTCATTGGTTGGGCAATCCTACTTCCGTAGTGATACTGCCTCGGAAACCCAAGGAGGGGTCGCTATGAGTCGGGGCCGACTCGACGGCACACAACAACAACAACAACAACAGGCATTAGTGAGCTGAAATGGACTTGTTTTGGCCATTTTGAATTAGATAACTGTATGATCTACTATGCCAGAAATGACAAATTGAAGAGGAATGGCACGGCATTCATCATCATGAAGAATGTTTCAAGATCTATCCTGAAGTACAATGCTGTCAGTGATAGAATAATGTCCATATGCCTACAAGGAAAGTTAATAGCACTATTATTCAAATTTACCAACCAATCCTCAAAGCCAAAGATGAGGAAATTGAAGATTTTTAACAACTTCTGCAGTCTGAAACTGACCAAACATGCAATCAAGATGTGCTGATTATCACTGTTGACTGGAATGCAAAAGTTGGAAACAAAGAAGAATCAGTGGTAGTTGGAAAATGTGGCCCTGGAGAGAGAAATAATGCTGGATATCACATGATAGAATTTTGCAAAACCAATGACTTATTCATTGCAAATACCTTTTTTTCAACAACACAAATGGCAGCTATGCACATGGACTTCACCAGATGGAGTACACAGGAATCAGACTGACCACATCTTTGGCAAGAGGTGATAGAGAAACTCAATATCTTCCACCAAAACCAGGCCAGGAGCTGATTGTGGAACAGACCATCAACTGTTCACATGGAAGTTCACGTTGAAGTTGAAGACAATTAAAACAAGTCCATGAGAGCTAAAATATGCCCTTGATTATATCCCTCCTGGATTTAGAGACCATTTAAAGAATGGATTTGATGCATTGAACACCAATGATGGAAAACCAGAGGATTTGTGGGATGACAGCAAAAACATCATCCATAAAGAAAGCAAAAGGTCATTAAAAAACAGGAAAGGAAGAAAAGGCCAAAATGGATGTCAGAAACTTGCCCTTGAATGGAGAGGAGCTAAAGCAAGTGGAAGAAATGACAAGACAAAAGAGTTAAACAGAAGATTTCAAAGAGCAGCTTGAGAGGACAAAGTCAATTATTATGATGAAACGTGCAAAGACATGGGGTTGAAAAGCCAAAAGGGAAGAACACACTTGGCATTTCTCAAGCTGAAAGAACTGAAGAGGAAATTTAAGCCTTGTGTTTCAATATTGAAAGATTCTATGGGCAATATATTGAATGAAGCCAGAAACAACAAAAGAAGATGGAAAAAAAGTACACAGAGTCACTGTACCAAAAAGAATTGGATGATGTTCATCCATTTCAGGAGGTGGCATATGATTAAGAACCAATGGTATGGAAAGAAGAAGCTGAAGCTGCAGTGAAGTGGCAAAGAGCAAAGCTCCAGGAATTGACAGGATACCCATTGTGATGTTTCAACAAACAGATGCTGCACTAGAGACACTCACTTGGCTATGCCAGGAGATTGGAAGACAATTACCTGGCTAACTGACTGGAAAAGATCCTTATTTGTACCTATTCCAAAGAAAGGTGATCCCACAGTATGTGGGAATTATTGAACAATATCATTAATATCACATGCAAGTAAAATCTTACTGAAGATAATTAAAAAACAATTACAGCAGTATATTGACAGAGAACTTGCAGAAATGCAAACTTGATTCAGAAGAGGATGTGGAAAGAGGGATATCTTAACAGTGTGCATCATAACAAATTATGGATAACACTGAGAAGAAAGAGAATTCCAGAACACTTAATTGTGCTCATGAGGAACTTGTACATAGACCAGGAGGAAGCTGTTGTTCAAACTGAACAAAGGGACACTACCTGGTTTAAAATTAAGAAGGGAGTCTGTCAAGGTTGTATCTTTTTGCCATACTTATTCAATCTGTGTGCTGAACAAATAACCTGAGAAGCTGGACTATATAAAGAAGAACATGGCATCAGGATTCAGGGAAGAATCATGAACAACCTATGTTATGCAGACGACACAACTTTGCTCACTTAAAGTGAGGATGACTTGAAATACTTACTGATGAAGATTGAACACTACAGTCTGCTGTATGGATTACACCTCAATATAAAGAAAACAAAAATCCTCACAAC
>NW_006922615.1:56704-58248 GCF_000298275.1 Orycteropus afer afer
TTATGACATCTTCAATTTCTTCCTTTGTAATGGGTCTGTTCAATTATTCTATATCTGAGTGGGATAGTTTAGGTAAGTCTTGTGATTCCAAAAACTTGTCCAGCTCTTCTAGGTTCTCAAATCTGTTGGAATACAGATTTTCAAAATATTCTGTCAGTATTTTTTTTATTTCAGTTGGTTCTGTTATGATAACACCCTTTTCATTTAATATTCTTGTAATTTGCATCTTTTCTTTTGTTAGATTTGCCAAAGGTTTGTCAATTTTGTTCATCTTTTTGAAGAACCAACTTTTTGTTTTGTTGATTTTCTCTATTGTTTCTTGGTATTCTGTTTCATTTATGTCTACTCTGATCTTTATGATTTCCTTCCATCTAGATACTGTAGGATTCCTTTATTGTTCTTTTTCTAATTGTTGGAGTTGTTGAGTTAGAGTGTTGATTTTGTTTCTTTCCTCTTTTTTGATATATGTATTTATTGCTATAAACTGACATCTGAGTACTGCTTTTACTGTGTCCCATAGGTTTTGGTATGATATATTTTCATTCTCATTTATTTCTAGGATTTTTTGTATTTTATATGTCCTAACATATGATCTACTCTGGAGAATGATACTTGCGGACTGGAGAAGAATGTGAAATGTGCTTTTTTTGGGTGGAATGCTCTGTATATGTCTATGATTTCAAATTGGTCAATTGCATTGTTGAGTTCTTCTGTATCTTTGTTGAGATTTTTCTAGTTGATCTGTGCCTCCTTGAAAGTGGTATTATGTTAAACTCTCCTACTACTATTGTAGAGTTGTCTATTGTCCCTCTTAATTCAATTAATATCTGCTTCACGTATTTTGGAGCACTTTCATTGGGTGCACAGATATTTATTATTGTAATGTCTTCTTGGTCAATTGACTCTTTCATCAATATATAGTGACCTTCTTTGTCTCTTATGTTGTTTCTCACATTAAAGTTTATTTTATCAGAAATGAATATTGCCACTCCTGCTCTTTTTTGGTTACTGTTGGCTTGGTATATTTTTTTCCACCACTTAACTCTTACTTTGTTTTTATCTTTGTGTTTAAGGTGGGTCTCTTGTAGGCAGCATATCAATGGGTATTGTTTTCTTATCCAGTCTGCCACTCTCTTTCTCTTGATTGGTGCATTTAGTCCATTCACATTGAGTGTAATTAGTGATAAGTAAGAATTTATTGTTGTCATTCTATTTTGTTTTTTGGTCATGTTGTTGGAGTTTCCTTGGTCCATATACTTTTCTGTGATTTTGTTCTGTTGTCAAGTGTTTCCTCTCTTTTCTTCTATATTTTTGGTTTTGTGCTTACTATACTCATTTGTTTTCCTTTCTTCTGGGTTTGCTTAGGGGGATTGTTAACAATAGCTGTGCTTACCTTGGAGTACATTCTTATTTTTATATTTTTGCAACAGTTTGTTTTTTGAGGAGATTGTCCTGTTTTCCTCTCCATTTGGAAGTTTGTAACTAGAACTTTTATTCCCTCTATTTGATTAGTTGCTGTTGCCATGTGCAGATTGACTTCCTTG
>NW_006922615.1:58811-62104 GCF_000298275.1 Orycteropus afer afer
AAAATTTTCTTTAAGTAAGTCTTCCAAAATTTTCTCAGTGGTTTTTTTTCACCTCTTCTTGTTCTGGAATTCCAGTGAGGTTTATGTAGTTTCTTCTCATGTCATGCCATGAAGAAAGCAAAAGGTCATTGAAAAGACAGGAAAGGATGAAATGACCAAAATGGATGTCAGAAGAGACTGTGAAACTTGCCATTGAATGGAGAGTAGTTAAAGCAAATGGAAGAAATGACAAGATAAAAGAGCTGAACAGATGATTTAAAATAGCAGCTCTAGAAGATAAAGCCAGTTATCATAATGAAATGTGCAAAGACCTGGAGTTGGAAAGACAAAAAGAAGAAAATGCTCAGCGTTTCTTAAACTGAAAGAACTGAAGAAAAAAATTAAGCCTCAAGTTACAATATTGAAAGAGTCCATGGGCAATATATTGAATGATGGAGGAAACATCAAAAGAAGAAAGAATACACAGAAACACTGTATCAAAAAGAATTGGTTGATGTTCATCCATTTCAGGAGGTGGCATATGATCAAGAATCAATGATATTAAATGAAAACGTCAAAGCTTCACTGAAGGAATTGTCAAAGAACAAGGCTCCAGGAATTGATGGGACATCCATTGAGATGTTACAAAAAATGGATGCCATCACTCAGCTATGCCAAGAGATTTGGAAGACACCTACATGGCCAACTGACTAGAAGAGATCCATATTTGTACTCACCCCCCCAAAAAAGGTAATTAATTCCACAGAATGTGGAAATTATCAAACAATATCATTAATATCACACACAAGTAAAATCTTACTAAGATGTTTGAAAAATGTTTACAGTAGTATATTGGGAAAACTTCCAGAAATGCAAGCTGGATTCAAAAGAGGACATGGAACAAGGGATATCATTGCTGATGTCACATGGATCTTGGCTCAAAGCAAATAATACCAGAAAGATGTTTATTTCTTTGCTCTTAAGCATTTGATTGTGTGGATCATAACAAATTATGGATAATATTGAGAAGAAGGGGAATTCCAGAACACTTAACTGTACTCATGGTAACCTTTACATATAGACCAGGAAGCTGTCATTTGAACAGAACAAGGGGACACTGAATGGTTTAAAGTCAGGAAGGGAGTGCATCAGTGTGGTCTCCTTTCATCATGCTTATTCAATCTTAATTCTGAGCAAATAATTTCAGAAGCTGGACTGTATGAAGAAGAACTTGGTGACAGGATAGGAGGAAGGCTCATTAACAATCTGCGATATGCAGATGACACAACTTTGCTTGCTGAAAGTGAGGATGACTTGAAGCATTTATTGATGAAGTTTGAAGACTACAGTCTGAATTATGGATTGCACCTCAATATAAAGAAAATACAAATGCTCACAACTGTACCAATGAGCAGTATCACAATAGATGGAGAAAAGTTTGAAGTTGTCAAAGACTTCATATTACTTAGTTCTACCATGAACACCAATGGAAGCAGCAGTCAAGACATCAGATGACACATTGCATTGGGTAAATATACTGCAAAATACTTCTTTCTAGTGCTTAAGAGCAAAGAAATCTTGAAGAATAAGGTGCACCTAACCCAACCCATGGCATTTTCATTTGCTTCATATGCATGTGAGAGCTGGACAATGAATAAAGAGGACTGAAGAAGAGTTGATGCTTTTGATTTCTGGAGTTGGAGAAGAATATTGAAAGTACTATGGACTCCTAAAAGAACTAACAAATCTGTCCTGGAAGAAGGGCAGCCAGAATTCTCCTTGGAAACAATGGCCAGACTTTATCTCACCTACTTTGGTCATATTGTTAGAAGGGACCATTCCCTGAAGAAGGAAATCATGCTTGGTAAAGTGGAGGGTCCATGAAAAAGGGGAAGGCCCTCAACAAGATGGATTGACAGTGGCTGTAATGATGGACTCAGGTATAGCAAGGATCATGGGGCTGGCACAGGACCAGGCAGTGTTTCATTCTGTTGTACAGAGTCACTATGAACCAGAGACGACTCGACAGCACCTAACAACAACAACAAACCCCCCACAAGAGTGCCAGGTACCTTATTTACATTACAACCAAGCTATCCAATATCTTTGGTGGGCCATAGCACCTTACATTTGTGTAGTTCCATCCAGTCATCTGGTAGGAGTTTCAAAGACCATGGTTATAAGAACCTTATAAAGTAGTTCACTATACAAAAATAACTCTGGGTAGACTTGATCTGTCCCAACCTTTTGTTTAGTATACAAGCACTAAACTGTTTTCACCACCCAAGGATGACTTAGAACACGTACATTGCCCATAGCATAAAGATCAAACTCCTTTTTCTCGTGTTTGGCATCCTCCAAGACCTGGCCGCTGTTCCTCCTCCATTGCACCTGAAATTTTAACCATTCAGAACTCTTAGAAAAATCTGAGCAAGCCAAACTCCTCTTCTCATTCCTCTGTAGATGATCCATCTGAAAGCAATGGGAACACTTTCAACTTTCAACATTCATTTCAAATTTTATCTCTTGAAGTCCTTCTTGATCCCTTCTTCACTTCATCCCTAGTGCTGGACTCTTTATTTTCTTGTACCATAATGCCTATAAACTTTATTGAGCTTGTATTTTTATATATCTGTGTGCATAGTAGGTTTTCCTGGGTAGGAAAAATAGTTAATTGCTCAGGCACTAATAGAAATGTTCCCTTTTTGAATTCACTAAAAGGCTCCTTGAAAGAAAAGACTGATCACAGCCTTGAAAACCTTATGGATCAAAGACCTAGTCTTTAACATATGAATGTGCCATGAGTTGGAATCAACTGGAGGGCAACTGGTTAGCTTGATATCCATACTGGACAGCTATCCCCTTGGAAGTGAGATTGCACTATATAAATCTTTGTTCTGTCAGTGCCTAAGACAGTGTTTAGCATAAAATGGGCATTTAGTAACTGGTTGTGGTTGTTGCTAGGTGCCGTCAAGTCATTTCCAACTCATAGCGACCCCATGCACAGCAGAAAAAAAACACCGCCTGATCCTGCACTAGCTCCATGATCCTTGCTATACTTGAGCCCATTGTTGCAGCCACCGTGTCAATCCATCTCGTTGAAGGTCTTCCCCTCTTTTGTCGACCCTCCAACTTATCAAGCATGACATCCTTCTCCAGGGAATGGTCCCTTCTGACAACATGACCAAAGTAGATGAGATGAAGTCTGGCCATCCTCTCTTCCAAGGAGTATCTTGACCGCACTTCCTCCAGGACAGATCTGTTAGTTCTTTTGGCAGTCCATGGTACCTTCAGCATTCTTTGCCAGCACCACA
>NW_006922615.1:65613-68702 GCF_000298275.1 Orycteropus afer afer
TTCTAAACCTAAAACGTACTTTAGCATTTTATATGGTTGCAAAATATTCTATAAACATCTGATTGTATTTTATTAAATATGAGTTATTTTTATGGCAATATTTTTTTTTTCAGAAAAAGACAATACAGTGAATGGTTTGAGTTCCCAAGAACTCAAGGAAATATGAATCTTGACTTTAGCAATGTTGCTTTTAGGAAAATGGAAAAGGCTGCTCAATATTTCATGTGATCTGCAACAGAAAGCCAAAGTTCCAAATTTTGTGGCATCGTTAGTGAGATCAAAGAAACAGATGATTTTCTTTTTACCAATGTCAATAACAGTAAATAATTGACTCTGGAAGATTTTTAAGTTAGTTTGGACAAAATGAAAATATTTTATCAGAAAATAAATCTTATCTACATGAGCCAATGAAATGTGCTGCCTTTAGATTAGAAAGCTTTGGATTAGATCCACAATTGGATTTTTACTTGTCTTTTTGTAAATTGTAATGAATTCTGCAACAATTGTCAAGAAATTTGCTAAATTAGATGACAGAGAAAAGGAAGAAAAAATGTTTGGTATTAAAGTCCATAGCCCTCACATTTTGGCCCTGGTTTTATAGCTGTAGTTTTAGTTTTAATTTCGTTTGTTTGTTTTTTTACAGATTACCAAAACTTTCATTCAAAAGGAAAGAGAAGTGCCAAAATATCAGTTGATATTGGAAACAAGAATGAGTATTGTTAACATTGTTTGGTTCATTGTCTTAATCCTCTAGTGCTGCTATAACAGAAATACCAAAAGTGGATGTCTTTAACAGATAGCAATTTATTGTCTTACCATCTTGGGAGCTAGAACTCTGAGTTTAGAGAACTGACTGCAGGGAAAGTCTTTCTCTCTGGATGTCTCTTGTTCTTAGAAGAATCCCAGCACAGGAATGCTGACTCCAAAGGATATGATCTGCTCCTGGCTCCTCTTTCTTGGTGGTAGTCACTCTCCACTTCTCATTACTTTTATCTCTTTTAAGACAAAAAGTGTTGCATACCACACCACAGGGAAACTCCCTTTACGTAGGATCAGGGTTCTGACTGGACAAAGGTTATTGTCCAGTCAGTTGTAAACCAACTTTAATTATTACCAGATTACATCATGGTGTATCATCACATCATTACCTAACTCTAAACTACTGAGCAAAGTTGTGACTTTGAAGAGTAACATGTGCCTAACTCAAGTTATGATATTTTCAATCACTTCATATGCACATGAAAGCTGGATAATAAATAAGGAAGACCAAAGTAAAATTGACATATTTGAATTGTGGTGTTAGTAAAGAAAATACTGAAAATACTGTGGAATCTCAGAAGAATGAACAAATCTATACTTGACGAAGTGCAGTTGGGATGCTCCTTGGAAACAAGAATGGGCAGACTTCATCTCACCTAATTGGTCATGTTGTCAGAAGGGACCATTCCCAGAAGAAGAATATCATGCTTGATAAAGTGGAGGGTCAGCAAAAAAGGAGAATATCCTTTATGAGATGGAATGACACAGTGGCTTCAAGAATTGGCTCAAGAATAGCAAAGATTGTGAGGATGGTGGAAGACCAGACACTGTTTCCTTTTGTTATACATAGGGTTGCTATGAATTGAAGCTGACTCCACTGCACCAAACAAAAGTGTTAACTGGTTTTCCTTGTAGGCGTATGGATATTTTCCTTTAACTGAGAGCAATGTACTTCAGGATAGATCTTGAAATGTTCTTTTGGATGATGAATGGGATGTTATTCCTCTTCAATTTGTCATTCCTGGCATAGTAGACCATACAGCTGTCTGATTCAAAATTGCAATTACCAGTTAATTTCAGCTCACTAATGCACATAACAAACAAAATAAAATGCCTAGGATATCGATCATTATGCATTCCATTTCATTGTTGACAATTTCCAATTTTCCTAGATTCATACTTGGTACAATCCACTTTCCAATTATTAGTGAATATTTGCAGCTGTTTCTTCTCATTTTGAGTCATGTCATAACAGCAAATGAAAGTCTGAAAAGTTTTGCTCCATTTATATCATTCAGGTTGACTCTACTTTGAATAGACAGCGCTTTCTCAATTGTATTTTGAGGGTCTTCCCACCTGAGAGGCTCATCTTCTGGCATTATATCAGACAATGTTTCACTGCTATTCATAAGGTTTTCAGTGCCCATTTGTTTCAGAAGTGGATGGCTCTATCCTCCTTAGAGTTTGTCTTAGTCTGGAAGTTTTGCTGAACCTTATCCAACATGAGTGACCCTGCCAGTATTTGAAATAGCAGTGGCACTGCTTTCGGTATCACTGCAACATGCAAGCCACCACAGTACAAGAACAAAACCAAACCAAACTCACTGCCCTTGAGTCGGATCCAACTCATAGCAACCCCTCCTTGGGTTTACAAAGTAGTATCATTATGGAAGTAGATTGCCCAAACTTCCTTCTGAGGAGTGGCTGGTGGGTTTGAACCGCTAGCCTTCTGGTTAACAGTCAAATGCCTTAGACACTATGCTACCAGATACACACACACACACATACATATATATATGTGTATATATATGAGTCAGGTCCGACTCGATCGCACTTAACATCAATGGGGGTCGCTATGAGTTGTAACCCACTTAACGGCAGTGGGTTGGGTTTTGGTTTAGTGGTGTAGTGCTTTAGGCATTTGGCTGCTAACCAAAAGGTGGTGGCTCAAACCCACCAGCTGCTCTGTGGAAGAAAGATAAGGCAGTCTGCTGCTGTAAATCTTTACAGCCTTGGAAACTCAATGGGGATTGCTGTGAGTCAAACTCAAATTGATGGCTATCAGATTTTTCAGTGGTATCAAATCCATGGAGGGAAGATGGGGCAATCTGCTTCAGTAAAGATTTACAGCTTCATAAACCCAATGGGGGTGGCTATGAGTTGAAATAGGCTGGATGGCAGTGAGTTTAGTTTGATTTTTATTGACTATATATACATAAAGAGAGTGGTCTCTGTTGGCTTAGCTGCTAACTGAAAGGTTAGATGTTGGAAACCCCCAGTGGATCCATGGATGAAAAGTCTTGATAATAATGCATCCTTAAATATCACAG
>NW_006922615.1:69503-73128 GCF_000298275.1 Orycteropus afer afer
GACCGGACTCACAGCAACCCTTCCACACAACAACAACAACAACATACCATTACTTGAACATGTCTCAATTTTATCAGTTGACCAGTTGATGAATATTTGTATTCAGTTTGGAAATATTTTTAATAAAACTGCTGGAAATATTCTAGTACAAGTCTTTTGCAGAATCTTTTTCCTTCTCCTGAGTAAACATCTAGGCTTGCATTTTAATTACCTTGAATGAGGTATGGTAATGCAGACACAGATCAAGAGAGACTGTGAAAGTTGTAAAGGTTTTGTTATACTCACTGTTTCCTGGAAAGAACACAGCACCACTATGCAGAGCCACTCAGGAAATTGCACTTGTAGAAAAGATAACAGCAAGTTGGAATTGTAGGAGACTGCTTATGCATGGCAAATCAGGTGGGGTTAGGTAGCTTCCTCAGGTTTCCTGGGGGTTAGGTAATTTGAATAATTCTGCAGCCTCCAGGGCATAGGGGCTGGAGTTGTGAGTTGTGTATTTGGCTCTGCAGTGACTGTTTTGTTCTTGTTATGTGCTGGCAAGTCGGACACCACTCATAGCAACCCCTCCTTGGGTTTCTGAGGCGGTATCACTATGGAAGTAGATTGTCCAACCTTCCTTCCTAGGAGTGGTTCACGGGTTTGAAAGGCCAGCCTTCTGGTTAGCAGTTAAGTTCATTAGGTACTATGCTACCAGAGCTCCTTGTGGTGACTAGAGTGAGTGGCACAGGAGGGTAAGGGCAATCATTTGAATGTGAGCTTAATCAACTCCTGATGAAAGGAGAACTCACCAAGGTCCAGCCAGAGCCTCAAAATAGTGTCCATATAACATTTTCAGAAAAATCTACATTATACTATGTAATTTGTCGAATTGTAACCAACAGTTAACTTGTATTAAAAAAAAAAAAAAAAAAAAAAACCTGCTAAGGTATGGGGTGTCTCTGAGCATTTAGTGCAGCTAGGTTTGTCAACCCATGGAGCTAGAGCTGAGTGCTTTCTGCTTGAGGCTTACTGGCATAGTGGGTTTTTCTGGCCACTTATTGGCAGAACTAAAAGAGCTTTGTAACACTTGCCCAAGCAGAGCAGAGGTGGAGGGGTTGCTGGGCTAAGAGACAAAGGACCAGAGAGAGACCTGCCTGAGGGTCCGGCTGAAAAGAGACAGTCCTGATCTAAGAACTGTATCCTGAGTCATTCCTGATCTGGAATCAGACCTTGTACTTCCCTAATAAACACCGTAATCAAGAGTACTTCCCCCCCCCAAAGAAAAAAAGAAAGAAAGAAAGAAAAAGAAAAAAGAAACTACTAAATCATTTTTCAAAGAGACTATGCAATTACGCATTCCCATAAGAAATATATGAATGCTTCAATTACTATATAACTTTAACAGTACTTGGTTTTGTTAGTCTTTGTATTTTTATCCATACTACTAGATACAGAGTAGTATCTTATTGTGGTTTTAATTTGCATTTCAATATTTTAAGCATGATTTCATAGACTTACTTGCCATTCATATTCTGTAGTTAAGTGTCTGTTTTACTCTTTTGTTCAAATTTTTTTCAAATTTAAGTGGTTTGAATTAATACTAATGAATAGAAAACATTTTTTTATATATTCCATAAATAAATCCTCTATCAAACAGATATTTTGCAAATATTTTCTTTGACCTTTTCATGTTTTTAATCATTTTAAAAAGCAAATTGTATAACTTGTATAAATTCTGATTAATCCAACTTATCAATTTTCTTTTTTATGGATTGTGTTTTTAGTGTTCTATATTATACATCTTGACCTAACCCAAGGTCTCAATTGACTGTTTACTGTGTTTTTCTATGTTTTGTGATTTTTAGTACTTACATTTAGATTTATAATCCATTTCAGTTAACTTTCGTGTATGTTATGGGATAAGAGCTGAGGTTCATTGTTTTGCATGTAGATAGTAAATTTCTCACCATGATTTGTTGAAAAGATTTTTCTTTCCCCATTGAATATCTTTGGTGCCCCCTTTGTCATAAATCAATTGTCAACACATGTGAGAATCTTTTACTAGATTATATAGCTCTTTTGATCTAAATGTATCTTTATGTCATTATTACACTATCTTCATCATTGACATTTATAGTTACTGTTGAAAATAAATAATACAAATTATCTAATCTTTTTCTTACAAAATTATTTTGACTAAGTTTTGCTCATTTAAATATATATTTTAGAAGTAGCTTGCCTATTTCTATAAAATGCCGAATGAGTTTTTAATTGGAATAATAATCCCAATTAAATATGCTCTAGATCCATGTAGGGATAACTCAAAAAATATCAAACTCACTGCCACGGAGTTGATTCTGACTCATAGTTATCTCCATTGGGTTTCTAAGTTAATAAATTTTTACACAAGTAGATTGCCCAGTCTTCCTTCCATGGAGTGGCTGATGGGTTTGTACCACCAACATTCTGATTAGCAGTCAAATGCTTTAGGCACTATGCCACCAGAGCTCCTTCATTTAGGGATAAATGGTGTTTTTCAATATTGAGCCTTCAGATCTATAAATATGGCATATCTCCTCACTTATTTATATCTATATTATTTCTTTCAATAGTGGTTTTTTTTTTTTCAGTTTAAAGACCTTGCACAATTTTAAAAAAATATTTATTTCTAGTTATTTTGCATTTTTGATGCTCTTGTAAATGATAGTTTAGTTTTCAGTTGTTTGTTGATAATATTTAGAAATGCATTTAATTTTTGTATGTTGAGCTTACATCCTGTGATCTTGAGAACCTCATTTCACATTTCTGGTATTTTCTTTGCAAATCCTCTAGGGTTTCCGAAATAGAAAATAAGATCATATCACAATGAACTGATACTCAATTCTTTTTTGGTTTATTTTTTTTTTACATTTGCTCTTCAATAATCTTGGATACTTTCATTGCTATGTTTTTAAGTTACTATTTTTTCTCTTATTTCTGTGTTTCCATTGATGCATTTTAATTTCACTGGTTATAATTTCAAGTTCAGAAGTATATAATTTATTCTATATTGCGGAAAATATGGAATATATTTATAGTAGCTTTTTTAACATCCTTTTCTAATAGTGCCACCATCTCTGTCATTGCTCAGCCTGTTTCTATTGATTAAACTTTCTTCTTGTAATGGGTGATGTTTTCCTGCTCATTTGTATGTCTGATAATTATTGTTTAGATCTTGCACACTATTAATTTTACATTGCTGGGTGCTAGATTTTGATGTATTCCTTTAAATAATGTTTCATGGTGTTCTAGAATGTAGTTAATTGTTATCAATTTTATCCTTTTGAGATTTGCTTTTAAGTTTACTTAGGGAAGTTCAGAATAGACTCTACTACTAAGACAATACTCTTCTGGAGGACTCTATTGGAAATGCATTATCTTAGGAAATTTTGCCCATTCTAGCTGGGTGAAAGTTCAAATTATTCCCATCCTTGTGTGTGCTTCAGGAATGTTTCCACATACTCCCTTGCTGTGATAATTCTTCTGTCTTCAGGCAATTTCCTCCACCCACTCATGAATCAGTACTTGGATAAACTCTAAAAATCTCACTGCATATGCAAGGGAGTATTCTCTTTTTTTGTATCTCCCTCCTCTTTGATATTTTGCT
>NW_006922615.1:73798-74432 GCF_000298275.1 Orycteropus afer afer
CAGTCTAACACATTTGGTACTGGGAGTGGGGTGCTGCTCTGACAGATACCTAAAATGTGGAAACAGGAATAGAGTGAGTTCTTGACCCAAGACCCTGGCAGAGACACCCTAGCATATGGCATGAGAGATGGCAGGAGCAGAGCCTAGGAAACCAGCATGAGTCAGTGACAGCCTTACCAGCCCACAGAGGAGAAAGCTTGATGCCTTTGATTAGGCAGCTTCCTGATGGAGTGGGTTGCCTTCAGGCATTAATTGGTAGAACAGACCGGCTTGAAATGGAGTAGCAGGTTGGCGAGCCCAGAGAGCAAGAAAGCTAAATGTCCTTTGGGGCAAAAAGATTCCTGGCAGAAGGGGTTGCCCTCAGGCATTAATTGGCAGAGGTGGAGACCAACAAAATGTAAGCAGAGCTGCCTCAGCCTAAAAGGGTAAGACCATGGCATTTGGGGGTGGAATGATCACAGCCCCCTAGGTTTCAAAGAGCCAGACCTTCACCAACTTGGCTCTGGAGTGTGGGGCTGTTCATTCATGTAAGCCAGTGGGATGGAGCGATAGCAGCTGCCCAAGAGTGAGGGGGTGGGGCTGCCATGCCCAGGAGGGAGAGGAACAAGGGCCTCCAGGCCAAGGGGGTGAGGTC
>NW_006922615.1:75323-77192 GCF_000298275.1 Orycteropus afer afer
TTTCTCCTGACTCACATAGTTGTAGCAGGTGCTGAACCCAAAATCAGCAGGTCTGATAGCAGGTTGCTGGCTCACAGGCTGCAGAGGCTAACAATCCCAAGATCAACTGGCATTATGACAGGCTGCTGGTTCAACTTCCAAGAAGAGGAGGTCAGATGATAATAACTGGATGCAGGATCCAGAACAAGCAAAAAGATTAAAAAAAAAAAACTTTTCCAGAAAGTCCATATTTATTTGATGCAGGCCACACAATTGAGGAGACAGGGGTTATTGGCTTTCAAGTGATTGGCTGCTTATAGCAGATATCATCATGGAAATGATTGCATTACAACATAATTGCTGACTACATTATAACTGCCAAATTAGAGAATCATGGCCCAGACAAGTTGACACATAGCATAAACCATCACAATGCATTCTTTTTCAACTTGGTACCTGTACACATCTCCTTGAACTATACATATTCTTTAAATAAAGATAAATGTAAAATCATGTCTGTGCCTAACATGATACAACTCACAACACATACAACCAAAAATGCACTAGTTTCATTTACATCTTATATTTTATAAGTGAGGAAAACAAAAATATTTGATGCATAAATACAAGGAAGAAATACTCATAACAATTGCAGTCTTAATTTCTGCAACTGGTCATGTAGTTATAGCTGGTATTCAGAATTACCTCCTTATACCACTTAGTCTGTACTCCCTTTGTCCTTTTCTGCAAGGTTTTTAGCTGGTCGTGGTGTTTCTGTGCCTGGTGGAATGACCCAAAACTTCATTCCTGAAGGATCTTGGCTATTAATAGTTATGCCAGAATTGGGTTGCTATAGTTTCCCATTGACTTTAATCACAGGACATGGTTGTTCTAAGTGATGTCCTAAGGAACCTCGTGTATTCCAGACATACTCTTTTTTATCTCCAAAGTAATATCAAACTTTGAAACCTGCCTCTTCACTGTAGTCACACCATTTGTATTTTTGTTTTACCCCTCCCTGCACTGAACCACAGGAACTCCCTAGACATAGTAAGCAGAGGTAATTATAGGGGTCACCTAATTTCTTTCCCTTCTCTTCAGGATCACTTATTTGTGCTTTTTATTGTTCAATGTCTGAAAAACATTGTTTAATATATGCTGTCCTGTTTTCTAGTCAATTAAAATGGGAAAGGAAACCCAGTCCTTATTATTTCATCAAGCCTAGCAGTATAAGTTCATATTGATTTCTTTAACAAGGCATTCTATTTTCTATTAACAATGATTGAGTATAAAACCCACTATAAATTATCAGTTAAACATGCCTATCAGAAGTTTGGCTAGTAATTCATAATCAAAGCAGTGTGCCTTAAAATAAGAAAATATAGGCAAGATGATAGTCAGATTCATACTCATAATGTAGAAAATGTAGGTCTTTATCTATCGGAATTTTCAAGCAAAAATAGTGTTCATTTGAAATTATTAAGGCAATATTTTTCTATTACTAAGTTTTCCAGATAATTGCCTACATTTTCCTTAAGGCAGGAAGATGAAGAATTAATGAAAGAAATGAGGAAATAACATACTGGAGAAGAAATAATAAAGCTTAAACAGTAATCTATGCTGAGTCTTAGATTTTTATTTTCATAATTTTTTCTTTATTATTTATTCTAAAAAATGCATTTTACACAGTTTACTTTTGATATCCTTAAATTCTTAACCATATAGTGGTATTATATTTTCTATTTTTGTATTCTATTAAACCCCAGGAATTTAGGTGATAGATCAATAATATTTATGATCTTTGTTGTTAAGTGCCGTCGAGTCGTTTCTGACTCATAGCGACCCCATGCACAGCAGAACGAAACACTGCCCGATCCCGCGCCAGCCCCA
>NW_006922615.1:77292-83718 GCF_000298275.1 Orycteropus afer afer
ATGACCAAAATAGGTGAGACGAAGTCTGGCCATTCTTGCTTCCAAGGAGCATTCTGGCTGCACTTCCTCCAGGACAGATCTGTTATGATCTTTAGTGTTCAGAATTTATTCAAAAACCTGGCTCATACCATTTGCTTCTCTGGGGCCAATTAATAATTTTCTCCTTGGTTTCATTGGGAAAAAAAATAATTTGGAAATGCAGAAGAGTCAATACTCATATTTTTTCTATGGTAATTTTTATTTTTCTAGAATAGAATTCCTTTGTGGGGATTTTCAAATCAACAACAAGAATAGCTTACTCATTTCAATTCTATGTAACTACAGTTAATATAACATCTAACTTTCTGACATTTAAAAATATTTAAAACATATAACATCAATATTAATTTCGAGGTCATGCATTTCAGCAGTATATTATTACTGGAATTAAAGCCATCACTTAGATGCTGCTGTAGGCTGAATATTTTCTGCCCCAATCTGTGCCAATTATGAAAGTCGTGGATGTAAAGTATATTTTTTGTGGATACAAATGTCAATTTTCTAGAATTGTTAATAAGCTTACTATAAATATAACCAAAATAGAGAGTGCAAGTCAAAAGCTACTGGTTAAAAAAATGCTCATTAGCATATGACAGCTACTTATTTTTTGTAAATTGGCACCTTAAGCCTTTGTAGTGCACCAACTTCTTCCTACCTTTTCCTTGGCAAGAGAGGTCAAAAGCAGAGCTGAATTTAAATTGACAGTTTATATAAAGAGGTATCAATGGGACCTCCCTCTTAACCCAGTTAGAGCTTTCTCAAAAAGCCCTGTGTAAGTGGAAATTGATGTTGCTCTTGTTACAGTCTGTGGTCTAAGATTTAATTCATCATTGTTTGCAATGTGAGTTATGCCGAAATGACTATCAAGTAACAACAATACAATTGAAATAATTCTTATCTTTCTCTTTGTAGGAAATGAATGAGCTTAAAAAAAAAAAAAAACTTGAGGGTGAAGCAGAATCACCTGGAGGGCTTGTGAAAGGGCAGATTGCAGTTCTCTACTCCTAGAGAGTCTGACTCAGTTGGTGTGGGGTAGGGTCCAAAAGTTTGCATTTCTAACAAGTTCCCAGGTAATGGTCATGGTGCTGGTCCCCAAACCACATGTTTTGAGAACTACTGTTTTGAAATTTACTGAGCTACAGAAAAGAGAGGGTAACTTAATTATTTTAGGGTTTGGTGCTGTTTAGAAATACCAAAAGATTTGAAGGTATTATAGTAATTACAATGTTTTGAAAAAAAATAAACACAATTCAGGTTCACATATTACTGTTTGTGCTCCTTCCCAGTTGTTCAAGGACCTGTATTGTTTTAAAGAATAAATAACAACTACAAACCATTCCAGAAATACACAAACTCTGGATTGAGTAAAGTTTATAAGTATCATTTACCAAACTCATGTTCATTGTTAGTATGTCCTTACGGTAATTCAACTCCTTGGTTGACCTTTAGTATGTACTTCAATTATTTTTGACAGTCTTTCTATTCAGTTCATTTTGAGTATTACCATTACTTCTTAAAATGTTCTTAGCTCTATTAAGCTAATCTTGGATGTCTTGAACTTTCACATGTTCACTGTAGTTTGAGCCACTGGATGGACACACATGATAGGTCAAAATTGATTTTTTATTATTTTTTAACCAACAATCTCTTTATTTTTATTTTACTCCACTGTATTCATGGATATAGGAGCTCTGGTGGCATAGTGCCTAAGGCATTTGACTGCTAACCAGAAAGCTGGCAGTTCAAACCCACCAGCCACTCCTCCAATGGAAGATTGGGCAATCAACTTCTGTAGAGATACCACCTCAGAAACACAAGGAAGGGTTGCTATGAGTCAAATCGACCCGACAGCTGTGAGTTTGGTTTGGTTTATATGCATGTGAAAGCTGGACAATAAATAAGAAAGACCAAAGAAAAATTGCTGCTTTTGAATTGTGGTGTTGGGGAACAATATTGAAAATTTCATAGACTGCCAGAAAATTGAATAAATCTGTCCTGGAAGAAATGCAGCCAGGAGGTTCCTTAGAAGTAAGAATGGCCAGACGTCATCTCACCTATTTCAGTCATGGTGTCAGAAGAGACCGGTCTCTGAAGAAGGTTATCATGCTTGGTAAAGTTGAGAGTCAGAGAAAAAGGGGAAGATCCTCAACAAGATGGATTGACACAGTGACTGCTCAAGCATAGCAGGGATTGTGAAGATGGCACAGGACCAGGCAGTGGTTCATTCTGTTGTACATAGAGTCACTATGAGTCAGAGCATACTTAATGACATTTAACAACAACCACAACAGTATTCCATTGTATATATGTACTACCAGCATTTAGTCATCCATTCATGTGTTGATGGGAATTTAGGTTTCCATCTTTTTTACTGTGAATATTTCTGCAGTGAACATGGGTGCTCATATACATGTTCATGTTACAGATCTTATTTCTCTACCTAAGAATGGGATTGCTGGATTATATGATATTTCAGTGTCTTGACTTTTAAAGAACTGACATACTATTTTTCAAAGTAGTTGCACTATTTTACATTCTCACCAGAAGTATATGAGGGTTCCAGTCTCTACAAACCCTTGCTAGCAATTTTTGTTTTCTGTTTTGTTGAACTTTGATACTAATGCTAGGGTGAGATGATATCTCATTGTTTTGATTTGCATATCTCTAACGGCTAATGATCATGAACGTTTCTTCACATGATTTTTGGCTGCCTGAAAGTTGTCTTTGGCAGTGTCTGTTCATGACCTCTTACCATTTTTAAATTGAGTAATTTGTCTTTTTGTTGTTGAAGTTTTGGAGTTTTTTATGAATTTTAGAGATTCACTCTTGTCAAATATGTTGTAGCCAATATTGTTTTCCTGTTTGTGGACTCTCTTTTATTATTTGGTGAAATATTTTGATGTGCCTAAGTGTCCAGTTTTTAGGAGGTCTCAGGCATATATATTGTTTTCTGTTGTCTGTGCATTTTTAGTTACATTTGACAGTGTATTTGTGCCATGTGTTAGGGCCCCTAAGATTGTCCCTATTTTTTGTTGGTGGTCTTTATAGTTTAGGTTTTAAATTTAGGTATTTGATCCATCTTGAGTTCATTTTTGTATATGGTGTGACACATGACTCCTGTTTCATTTTTCTGTAAATGGATATTCAATTTTGCCAGCACAATTTGATAAATGGATTATCTTTTCCCATTTAATGAGTCTCAGCCCTTTGTCAAATATAAGCTGTCCATAGGTGGATATATTTACTTCTAGGTTACCAATTCTGTTCCATTGGTCTATGTGTCTTTCGTTGTGCTAGTGCCAGGTTATTTTGACTACTGTGGCTATATAGTAGGTTGTGAGATCGGGAAATGTGAGTTCTCCTACTTTATTATTTTCCTTTAGTAGTGTTTTACTTGGGAGCTCTGGTAACGTAGTGCCTAAGGCACTTGACTGCTAATCTGAAGGCTGACAGTTCAAACCCACCAGCCACTCCTCGGAAGGAAGATGGGGCAATCTACTTCCATAGTGATACTGCTTCGGAAACCCAAGGAGGAGTCACTATGAGTTGGGTCCGACTCGACGGCACATAACAACAACAACAACAACAGTGTTTTACTTACACAAGATCTCTTTATTTTTCCACATAAATTTTCTGATTAGTTTTTCCCTCTCTTCAAAGACTGATGGTGGAATCTGGATCAGGATTCAGGATAGCATTATATCTGTAGATCATATTGGGTAGTATTGATATTTCATGATTTTAAGTCTTCCTTAAAATGAATATAGAATATTCTTCCACTTATGTAGGTCCCTTTATGCTTTCATTTATAGTTTTGTAGTTTTCTTTGTATATGTCTTTTGTGTCTCTGGTTAGATTTATTCCTAAGTACTTCATCTTTTGGGTGGTTCTTGTAAATGGTATTGTTTTTCTGATTTCCTTTTCTAAGTCTTCATTACTGTAAAGGAAAACAATGATTTTTGTGGATTTACAGAATTTTTTCAATTAGTTGTAGTAGTTTTCTTGCTGAATTTTTGGTATTTTCAATGCATAGGATCATATCGTCTGCAAAAAGAGAGTTTTACTTGACCTATGTATATACTATCTACAAGAGACATATCTTAGACACAAAGACAAAAATAGAATAAAAAGCAAAGGTTGGAAAATATATTTTCAAGCAAATGGCAATCAAAAAAGGAGGAGTGACCTTATTAACTTATGATAAAATAGACTTTAAGGCAAAAACAGACATAAAAGACAAAGAAGGACATTATAGAATGATCAAAATGTCAATTGAACAAGAGACAATAACCATAATAAATATCTATGCATTCATTGAACGAGCTCCAAAATACAGAAACCAAAATTTCACAGAATTGAGAAGAGAAATAGACAGCTCCATAATAACAGTAGGAAACTTTAATACACCATTTTTAATGAAGGATAGAACAGCTAGAAAGAAACTCAACAAAGACACAGAAGAACTAATCAATACAATCAACCAAGTTAACCTTATACACATATATAGAACACTTCACTCAGAAACAGCATTACAGACATTCATTTTTAGTGCATATGGAACATTCTCTAGATTAGATCATATGTTAGGCCACAAAACAAGCATCAATAAACTTAAAAATATCAAAATACTGCAAAGCATCTTCTCAGATCACAATGCTATAAAATTATGTTGTTAGGTGCCATTGAGTTGGTTCCAACTCATAGCAATCCTTATGTACAACTGAACAAAATATTCCATGGTCCTGCATCAGCCTCACAATTGTTGCTATGCTTGAGCTCATCATTGCAGCCACTTTATCTATCCATCTTATTGATGATTTCCCCTTTTTTTCACTGACCCTTTACTTTACCAAGCATGATATCCTTCTCTTGGAACTGTTTCCTTCTAACAACATGACCAAAGTACATGAGACAAAATCTGGCCATTCTTGCTTCCAATGAGCATTCTAGCTGTACTTCTTGTAAGACAAATTTGTTTGTTCTTCTGGCAGTCAATGGCATTTTCAATATTTTTACCCAACACCACAATTTAAATGCTTCAACTCTTCTTTGGTTTTCCTTATTCCTATAAAATTAGAAATCAACAGTAGGAAGGAAATAAAAAAATCGAACACATGGAACCTGAACAATGCCTTACTTTAAAACTACTGGGTAATAGAAGAAATAAAAATAAGTGAAATTTTAAAAATTCCTTGAATGAATGAGAATGAAAACATAAAATACCAAAAGTTTGGGACAAAGCAAAGGTGGTACTCAGAGGGCAATTTGTAGCAGTAAATGTATACATCAAAGAAGAAGAAAGAACCAAAATCAACATCTTAAGCTAACATCTCCAACAATTAGAAAAAGAGCAGCAAAATAATCCTACAGTCACCAGAAAAAAGAAATAATAAAGATGCAAGCAGAAACAAATGAAACAGAAAAACAATAGAAACAGTCAATGAAACAAAAGTTTGGCTCTTTGAAAAGATTAATAAAATCAACAAGATACTTGCAAATCTAACAAAGGAAAAGAAGGAGAAAATGTAACAAGAATAAGAAATAAAATGAGCCATGTCACAACAGAACCAACTGACATAAAAAGGATAATAATGGAAGACTATGAAGAACTGTACTCCAAAAAGTTGGAACACCTACAAGAAATTGACATATTTCTATGAATACACTACCCAGTTAAACTAATACAGAGTGAAGTAGCAAATATGAACAAATCCATAACAAAAGGAGAAACTGAACAGGTCATTTAAAAAAAAAAAAAAAGAAAGAAACTCCCAACAGAAATAATGATGGCTTCCTTGGTGAATTCTACCAAACATTCAAAGAGCTAACACCAAGTATACTCAAACTATTCCTAATTATAGAAATAAGGAGGCAGTCCTTACAAATTAATTTTGTGAAACAAACTTAATTCTGATACCAAAGCCATCAAAGATATCACTAAAAAGGAAAATTATATACCAATATCCCTCATGAACATAGATGCAAATTGTTTTAGCCAAAATCCTAGCCAATAAAATCCAATAATAATACATCATGTACAGATGGGATTCATATGAACTATGCAAGAATTATTCAACATTAAAAAAACAATCAAAGTAATCCACCACATAAATTTTAAAAAAAAGGAATATAACCACGTTTGTATTAATCAATGCAGAAAAAGCATTTGACAAAATCCAATACCCCTCCCTGATTTAAAAAAAAAAAAAATTAACAAAATAGGAATAGAAGGAAAATTCCTCAACATAATTAAGGACATTTAAATAAAACTAAGGGCCAACATTAGTCTTAATGAAGAGAGACTGAAAGCATTATCCTTATGCTTGGATACTAGACAATAATGTTCTTTATCACCACTCCTATTCAATATTGTATTGGAAGTCCTAG
>NW_006922615.1:83944-85473 GCF_000298275.1 Orycteropus afer afer
GGGTTTGAACTGCCAGCCTTCTGGTTAGCAGTCAAGTGCCTTAGGCACTATGCTACCAGAGCTCCCAACAAAGAATTAGAACTACATTTATTTAAAGACAGCTATTTTGACACTTCTGATATTCCTCTTTCCCAAGATAAATTTAATATCTTTTAATCTCTCTCCAAATCACTTTTTTTCTCTGTTTTCCTTGTTGATGACTATTCCTTTTTTATTTATTGTGTGTGTGTGTGTGATTTGGTTGAAAGTTTACAGAGCAAATCCACTCTCAATACTGCAGGTCACATACACTTTGTCTCATGACATTAACTGCAATTTCTGACAATCCAACAGCTCCCACCCACTTCCTCTCCATAGTTACCTCTTCCCTGTGTCCTTCCCTTACATGTACTTCTGCCCCATGAGCAGTATCCCTGTGCATACACACCCCTTCTATTCTCCAGTGATTATTCTCTCCAAGGATTGTATCTACCTAATGTAAGTGTTCAGCTGATATGCCTGTCTTTTGCTTGTCTGGAAGCCACAGGAGTGAATTCAATTCCAGACCTGAAAGGGCAGCTAGGGGACAAAATCTCAGTGGCTCCATCAGGCTCTTTCATACAAGCATACCTGGTCGCTTTTTTTCTTTTTAATGATTTTGAGTTTTGTTCCACATTATTCTCCCGCTCTTTCCAGGATCTCCTACAGAGATCCCCCTCTGAGGGGTTGACAGTGGTAAGTGGGCAATATCTAGTTCTTCTGGTCTCATAGTCATATAGGCTGAGGATCGCACAATACACCAGTCACTTAGAATAATTATTTCCACTTGTCTTTGGTTTTCTTCATTCTTCTTTGCTCTGGATGAGGAGAGACCCGTCGTTGCACCTAGATGGCCTCTTGCAAGCTTTTGAGATTCCAGTTGCTACTCACCAAAGTAGAATGTGGAACAATGTTTTTGTGTAGTATGTTATGCCAATTGACTTTAATGTCCCCAGCGACTATGGTCCTGAGCCCTCAGGTCCAACTACATGCTCCTTCAGCGTAGCTGGCTGTGGCCAAGAAGTAACTACAACCTTGTCCCTTGCCAGCTCTACTATATTCCTGGGAATTCTTACATTACATACAAATACACTTGTAGAAATATTGTCTGCCAACCCTATAACATGGTCTTGGGCATACTACTCCATGCATAGACATACCTAATATTTCACCCTGTATAGCAATCTATCCACCTGTATATCAATGTTTGCCTTCACTGACAACGCAATACTCTATGTGCAAAAAGATTGATCTTTGTTGTCTGTGCCTTCCATGAAACTCTCTATGTCTGCCTCTCCCTCAATGCCACTGTGTTGATCACTCAGATTTGGTACACTGCCCTTCTCTTCACCCAAATCAATACTTGTCTCTACCTACCTAGCCGTGTTCTGTCTTTTCCCCTCCTACCCCTGGTAACCAATAAAGTTTCCTTCCATATATAATCCTTTCCTTGAGCCTTTGCAATAATAGGCTAATACAAGATTTGTCCTTCTGTGATTGAATTATTTCAC
>NW_006922615.1:85934-88739 GCF_000298275.1 Orycteropus afer afer
TCCTCAGAAGGAAGATGGGGCAATCTACTTCTGTAGTGATACTGCCTCGGAAACCCAAGGAGAAGTCTCTATGAATCGGGTCCAACTTGACAGCACATAACAACAACAACAACAATGGCTAATGATTGTGAGCATTTTTTTCATATGTTTGTTGGCCACCTGAATATCCTCTTTGGTGAAGTGTCTATTCATGTCTTCTTCCCCTTTTTTAATTGGATTATTTGTCTTTTTGTTGTTGAGGTGTTGGAGTTTTCTATGAATTCTAGAGATAAGTTACTTGTCAGATATGTCATTGCTGAATACTTTTTCCCCATATGTAGGTTCTCTTTTGACTTTTTTGCAGAAGTCTTTGGAAGCACATAAAAATTTGTGTTCTGGGTCTGTATCATGTTCCTTTGTTTCTACCATTTTATCTTGCTTCTTTGTGTGGACTGTGATGGTCTGTTGTCTCTGAGACATTGTGATGTTGTTGTTTTTAGATCTCTTTTATCTGTTTGTGAAGAGGAGCTAAGGGTGAGTCAAGTTCTACTTGGTGGTCATTCATCGTAGGCCAGTTGGTGGAGAAGGAAGTGGTGGCTCTCACTCAGTAAATGGAGCTGCAGGAGATGCAGGTGTAGTTGTGTAGTATGGACACTGTTGCTGTCTCCTACTCAGTTAGACAAAGTTAATAATCAAAATCTCATCAAGATAGTAAAAGTAAGCAGACCCAAAACACACCACATAAACACATGGAAACAATTACCAAAAAGTATGAAAAACTGCAATATCTGAGGACAAGGCAAAAGAGAAAAAAAGGTAGAGTAGGAGAATAATGAAGAAAAAATGGAAAATGCAAAAAGAAAAACAAGGAGTGGGGTTCACCATGAGAAAGAAAGAAATGAAAACCAGGAACAAGGAAGAGAGTAAAAGCTGAAAACTAGACCCTAGAAAGGGAAGAATAAAGAATAATAATAAAAAAGACAAAAAGAAGAAGAAGAATTTTTAAAAAGACAAAAAGAAGAAGAAGAATTTTTAAAAGGCAAAAACAAACTAAAAACAAAAGGAAAAAAATCTGGGCAAGGCAGTGCAGCGGGGCACCTATGCTTCATCTGAGCATACAGACTGGCATGGAATTCCTGCTGGCCCAGAAGACAGGTGGGAGTGAGGGATAGCCACACTTGCATTCACCACGAAGTTGTGAGATCTAAGAGTAACAAGAGGAATATTGTACCCTTCCAGTCATTCGTGTCCTGAATTTCCTTGTGGTTCCCTGCTAGTGAAGCCTATTAAGTACCTGGAATCTGGGAGAATGCTTCACTTTAAATATCCAAAATGGTGGAACCACTTGTAAACATTCAAAATTATTGTACCCTCTGGATGGACAAAAGTCCACAGCTCAGCCCATCTCTCTCTTAGCTGCTTTGCCTTTTATTCATCAGCCATCAGTGCAGTCCTCTGTGCAGCTGCTGGCTAGCAGGGCCAATTTTTAGGTTAATTTTAGGTCCTAACACTACTCGGCAATATTCAAGTTGACCATGCCATCAGAATCACTGACAGACCTCAGCTCCATATGTCTCCTTTTTAGATGTTTTCATGCAGGTTCTTCTACTAGTTGGAGTTTAGTCAATTTCTGTATCCTTCCTTTGAAAGCTCAGGGCTCCAGGATTATCTTCTGTATCTGTGTTAATTGGTTCCCCTTTTATTTGTTGAAGAGGGTCTGTGTAGTTTGTCTGCTTATTCTGCCATCTTATTGGAAGTCCCAAATCATAATATATTTTCAAGTCCTCTTATCATCTTAACCATTCTCTGAACAAACTCCAGTTTATCTGACAAGCAATGTGTTTGTGACCCTTTCTTACCTCTTTTCAACAGCAGAAAAAATAGATTTTCAGTCTCTATTATAAGAGATAATGAAGGACATCACATAGTAAGGGTTAATTTACCATGAAGACATAAAAAATATAACTATATATGTACCTGATAGCTATACACCAAACTACATGATATAAATACCAATAAATATAAAAGGAGAAATAGAAAACTCCACAGTAATCATAGGGGAATTCAATGCATCACTTTTAATAATACACAGAGCATCTAAAAAGAAGATCCTTAGGAACATTGAGAACTTAAATGAAACCATAAGACAAATAGACCTAATGAATATATAAGAACACTCTACCCCACATCAGAATGATACACATTCCTCTGAAGCACTCATGAATCTTTTTCCAGAATAGACCATATGCTAGGACCCAAAATAAGTCTCAAATTTGAAAAGACTGAAATCATACAAAGCATCTTCTCTGACTATAATGGTATGAGCTAGAAATAAACAACAGGAAAAATAGGTGAGAAAAAAAAAATACTTGAAATGAAATAATACATTACTATGAAGCTAATGGGTCATGGAAGAAATAAAAAGTGAAATTAAATAATTTCTAGAATCAAATGAAAATGAAAACACAGCATATCATAATCTTTGAGATGCAGCAAAAGCAGTACTCAGAAGGAAATTTACAGCAATAAATGTCTCTATTAAAAAAAAAGATTCAAAATCATTAAGTTAAACTGACAACGAACTAGTACAAAATAACAAGCAAAATAAGCCAAAAGCTACAAGAAAAGGAAATAAGGAAGATCAGGGCAGAAATAAGCAAACTAGAAAAACAATAGTAAGAATCAACAAAACCAGAAGTTGGGTCTACTTGTGTGTTATTGACTATGCAAAGGCATTTGATTGTGTGGATCATGACAAATTATGGATAACATTGAGAAGAATGGGAATTCCCAAACACTTGATTGTACTCATGAGAAACCTGTACT
>NW_006922615.1:89421-90424 GCF_000298275.1 Orycteropus afer afer
GGTAGGGTGGAGGGTCGACGAAAGAGGGGGAGGCCTTCGTTGAGATGGATTGACAAGGTGGCTGCGATGATGGGCTCAAGTATAGCAGGGATTGTGGAGCTGGTAGTGTTTTGTTCTGCTGTGCATGGGGTCACTATGAGTTGGAAACAACTAGACAGTACCTAACAACAACAACAACATATGAATGCCAAAGAGCATGATTTAATTATATCTTCAATGTCTCATCTTCACATGTTACTTGAAGTTATCATCATTTTATTGCTTTCCTTTCTAATTTTCCCCTTGGGTTAAAGGCAAAGTATAATAATAACAAATAATTAACTTGTTTTCAACTCAGAATATCAATGTGGTTGCTATTTAGTATATAGATGTGTTTCTAGAAAGAAGAAATTATGCTCAGAAATCCCTTGTAAGGAAAATATCACTATATATTAACATTGTACTAAGACTTAAATGCTATAGCATAGCTCTTATTGGTATTTATCATGAAACTTTTCTATAAAATCAAATATAGTGGTTGGAGGTAAAGTAGAGTGGATTTCACACCTTTGGTCAATTAAAAGATATATACAGAGAACAAAATTTTTAGTTCTAATATGTGTCTATCTGTGATGCAAAAAAATCCTTGCTTCACAATCTGGCTAAAAAATAATTAGTTTGCCTTCTTCAATTATCACTTCTTAGTAGAGGAAATTGTGTGATTTGGCACCCTTCAAACCACAGCACTACATCAACCAGCACTGTTTATTATCCTCATGGACTTCTGTAGTTGGCAAATGCAAAACAGCTGAAATATAGTTACCTATAAAGGAGCACAAGATATGGATATGATTGGGGGATCAAACACATTTTTTAATGTTTTCAGAAACTTGCATCCAACAAGTTGGTCTTATTATTATTTATAACTGAGGAAAAATTATCTATGCTTGCAAAAATTAGCATGTAATATTGATTTTACATGATGAATTTTGGCTTCTCCCTGACCCTCTTACCTCTCCCACAT
>NW_006922615.1:90874-101600 GCF_000298275.1 Orycteropus afer afer
GAGAACTCACTGCCTCGGAGTCAGTCCTGACTCATAGTGACCCCTCCTTGGGTTTCCAAGGCAGTATCACTACAGAAGTAGATTGCCCAAAAACAAAGATATATATTTATACATACACACACAAAAATATATTAAAAGAACAAGGCAAAAACACAATTACAATACTGGTTCCTACAACTGGTGATGTGATTGTACCTGGTATTTAGAACTCCCTTCTTCCACTGTTCACTTTATATTACCTTTAACCTCAGCATGCACCTGAGTTTGCTTGGTAGGATGACCCAAATCTTCATACCTGAAAGGTTTGGACCATTAGTAGTCCTTTCTGAATTGAATTATTTTCCATTGACTTTAATCATATGGCATGGCAGTATTAAGATCTCCATTATTTAATAAGAGTCCAAATTCCCCTTGATAATCAGGGCCAACTACACCAGCCAATATGGTAAGGCCCTTCTTTGACTGAATGCAGAGGCATAAGGAACCCAAAATTTCCAGTTCAATGGAATCAGTGCTGTTTTTCCTGGAGGGAGAATTCATACATTTGAAACTAAGACCTCTAGACCAACAGAGCATAGGGTCACAGGGACTGGGAGGAAAAAAATTGCAAGTGGGTCCCTAGAAGTAAAAATTAACTGTGTCATTCACATTTCCACTTCTTGATTCCTGGACATGTATGTCTTGGCTATGGGAGACATTGCATCATATATATTGGACACTGATTTAGAGGACACACAGCACTCTGGAAAACATTGCCCAAGCTGTGCAAGGTAGTGTCACATAGCTGGTGATGTAATTGAGTCATTACAGGTAGTTTCATTGTTCTATGAAGCCTACTGCTTCAGAATGATGGGGAACATATTAAGATCAGTGAATTCCATGAGCATGGGCTCATTGCTGCACTTCATTTTCTGGAAACTGAATTATTTGATCTGAGGCAATGATATATGGGATACTGTGATGGTGAATAAGGTCAGTCCACGGATGCTAGTTTTGGCAGAAGCACTGTGTGCAAGAAAGGCAAATCTGTATCTAGAGTAAGTATTTATATCAGTAAGGACAAAATGTTGCTCTTTTTGTGATGGACGTTTTCCAATGTAATCAACTTACCACTAGGTGTCCACCTGATCAATCCATATCACAGAATCAGTGTTGGTCTCTGATGCTGGAAAATTGGGCAATCTGTAGCCAAGTCAGAATTATTGAGTAGAATTCCATGTTGCTGAGCCCATACATAGCCTCCATCCTTGCCACCATGGCTCCTTTGTTCATGAGACCATTAGGCAATGGCAGGACTGGGTGAAGAAAGAGGATGACAGGTATCCACAGAACACACCATCCTATCCACTTGATTGCTAGTATCCTCCTCTGCTGAGGTCACCTTTTGATTAGCATTCACATGATACATATATATGCACTTGTTTGGCCAATTAAGAGATCTATCCACATAACTCTTCCCCATACTTCCTTCTCACCAGTTCCCCAATAATGTTTCTTCAAAGTCCCTTACCATCCAGCCAAACCATTGGCCACAGCTCATGAATCAGTATACAATTGCACATCTGGCCATTTCTCCATCCAAGCAAAATTAGCAACCAGGTACACTGCTTGAAGTTCTACCCACTCTGAGGATTTCCCTTCACTACTGTCCTTCAGGGAATTTCTAGAAAAATGCTGCAGTGCTAGAGTTTTCCAATTTCAAGTGATACCTGCATATTGTGCAGAGCAATCTGTATACCAGGCAGAACTTTTCTCTTTCTCAGTTGACTGACCATAAGAAACTTCCTATGAGGCCACAGGTACATGCAGGGAGACATATGGTAATGTAACAAGAATGGGGACCATAGGTGTTTGGTCCATTGTTCATATGCAACTTACATAAGCCTTCAGGACCTTCTAGGGCACAATCTCATATATACTACTTCCATTTAATGATGTGGTATCACTGTGCATGTCCAACTTTATGAATTTGTGAGCCAGAAAATACCCAGTCCATGATGAGAAATTCAGATCTCATGGTAACCAGGTGGTCCATGGTTAAACGTTCAGTCTCTTACTAAGGCCCTGTAATAAGTCAAAAGTTGTTACTCAAAAGAAGAGTAGTAGTTATTTGCAGAGGATGACAGGGATTTGCTCCAAAATCCTAATAATCCTGGGTGTTATTCACCAATAGGGGCTTGCTGAAGACTCCAGACAGCATCTCTATCTGCCAGTGATCCTTAATTGTTATTGGATCAGCTATATCATATATGCCAAGTGGCAGAGAAGCTTTCATGGAGTCTTGTACCTGTTGCATATCCTTCTCTTGTTCCGGGCCCCACTCAAAATTAGCAACTTTTTAAATTACTTGGTAAATAGGCCAGGGTAGCACATCCAAATGAGGAATATCTTGCTTCCAAAGTCAAAAATCCCACCCCAGACATTGCCTCCTTTTTAGCTGGAGGGGACAGATGCAACAACTTATTCTTCACATTAAAAGGAATGTCTTGGCATGCCTTATAACAATGACAGAATTTTCACTGAGATGAAAGGTTTCTGAAATTTTGTTGGGTGAATTTCACATCCTATGTCATGCAAATGTTTTACCAGTCAGTCTAGAGTCTTTGATACTTCTACCTAACTAGGTCCATAATATCATCAATGATATCATCATATGTCTTGTGACGAAGATGAAGGAATTCAAGTCCATGAAAACTAAATTTTGACATAGAGCTGGAGAGTTGATATATCCTGAGGTAAAACAGTGAATGTGTATTGCTGGCCATATTAGCTGAAATATAAGTGACTCTGGTAATCTTTACAAACAGGAATCAAGAAGTCATTGGTCATATCAATAGCTGCATACCAGGTACCAGGAGATGTATTAATTTACTCAAGCAATGAAACCACATCTGGAACTGAGGTGCAATTGGAGTCATCACTTGGTTAAATTTATAATAATCTAATGTCATTCTCCAATGTTCATGTGTTTTTTGTACAGGCCAAATAGGCAAGTTAATTGAAGATGTGATGGGAAGTACCACCTGTGCAGCCTTCAATTTCTTGATGATAGCACTAATCTCTGAAATCTATATGGGAATGTGGTATTGCTACTGGTTTACTATTTTCTTGGGTAAAGGCAGTTATAATAGCTTCCAATTGGCCTTTCATACCATAAAAGCCCTCACTATACCTGTTAGGGATCCAATGTGTGAATTCTGCCAATTGCTGAATCTGTTGCAATAATGCATTCTGGAACTGGAGCAATCACTAGAGGATAGATTTGAGGACCCTCTGGACTTACTGTGAGATGGACCTGACTTAATAACCTGACTTCTATGTACCCTTACTCTCACTGCTGGACTACAGTGTTTTTCAGGTCTTCTGAAATTAGTGTCAGTTCAGAGCCAGTGCCAATAATCTCTGAAAAGCTGATTTCCTTTTTACCAATGAAAAATCACCCTGGTAAAAGTTCATGTATCCATTTGGAGGAAGTGGAGAGAATCATTAACAGTATTATTTTTTGGCAATGTAACAAGATCCTTCCTCAAGGTGCCTTCTACTTTATTCAAATGGTTTTGGGTCTGGAAATTGACTCATGTCTGGAAATTGATTGAGGGTCCGTGACTCTCTATTTTGACAACTCAGGTTAGAATGCCATTCACTCACCATTTTACTTATGAAGATTGAGTAAATACTTAGTAGGTTTAACATTAACATCTTTTTCACTCCTAGGGACACAATGACTAACTAGGCAAGGTCATAAATTCATGTGAGTCAGACTACTTTGATTACTGATTGAACTTTGCTGTCCATTACAGTAACCATGCCCTCCCTGTCTTTGGCAATTAAGTGCAATTGCTTGGCCCGTCTCCTGCTTAGATCCAATCACTCCTATTGTAGTAGTAGTAGTAGTTGTTGTTGTTACTGTGATATCTACCCTACACAGAAGAATATTCACAGTACTCTTCAAAGATGTTGTGGCTCCTATGAAAAATTTATTCCCCACAATTGGGGTTAAAAATATGTCCTCTGATCATTTCCTGGGTGTATGTGGGGGTGGGTCTGGCATGATAAATCTATTCTAACATCCCAATTTCCCCAAGCTTTTTGATACCTTTTTCTATAGTACACCAAGGCAGCTCTAAAATTTCAGCTTCATTTAGTTTAGGCCACCTTTGGATTCACACTTCAGTCAAGTATCCATAAGAACTGTTAGATACTTTTCTAACCTAATGAGTTGTGAATGAAGAACCTCTGATTTATTGGACCTATATCAATAGATTTAGACCAGTCTAACTTTATGTTCCTTTCACCATTATTCCAAACCCTTAATATCCATTTCCATGAATATTCCCCAGATTTCTGACTGTACACATTAGAAAATCCAAATAGTTCTTTGGAGTGTATCACATTTTCTCATGAGTGACACTTTCTACTTCACCTTTTGGGACCTGCTGAGACTTGAATCTAATTATAGGTATAGCAGCAAAGACAGGTGGTGGGAGTAGACCCTAAAGGCAGTCATTAATATTTTGCAAAGCATCTTCTTTGGATAATGCCATAGGGCATGCCTCTGGTGATGCCTGAGAAAATGCCTCAGCAAAGTTGAATTAATCTGATTAGATGGAGGTGGAAAGTCTGATTCCTCTGGCAAAGATGACTCAGTAGAAAAAAACTAGATTTGTGTCTTCAGATGGGGTTGAAAGAGCTAGTTGTCCTGGCAAGATGATTCAACAGAATTTAGGTGCTCAGTTCTCCAGCTTAATCAATGTTGTTGTTGTTGCTAAGTGCCATTGAGTCAGCTCCCACTCATAGTGACCCTATGTATAACAGAACCAAACACTGCCTGGTCTTGCGCCAGCCTCACAATCCTTGCCATTCTTGAGCATATTGTTGCAGCCACTGTGTCAACCCATCTCTTTGAGAGTCTTCCCTTTTTTGCTGACCCTCTACTTCACTAAGCATGATATCCTTCTCCAGAAAATGGTCCCTTCTGACAACATGACCAAAGTAAGTGAGATGAAGTCTGGCCAAAGAGCATTCTGAATGAATTTCTTCCAGGATAGATTTGTTAGTTCATCTGGGAGTCCACAGTACTTTCATCATTCTTGGCCAACACCAGAACTCAAAAGCACCAACTCTTCTTAGGTCTCCCTTGTTCATTGTCAAGCTTTCACATGCATATGAGGTGATTGAAAATACCATGACTTGGGTTAGGTGCACCTTAGTCTTCAAGGAGACATCTTTGCTCTTCAGCACTTTAAAGAGATCTTTTTGCAGTAGTTTTGCCAAGTGCAACATGTTTTCTGATATCTTGACTGCTGCTTTCATTGGTGTTGATTGTGGAACCAAGTAATATGAAACTTTAACAATTTTTTTCTCCTTTTATCATGATGCTGCTTATTGGTCCAGTAGTGAAGATTTTCATTTTCTTTGTGTTGAGATGTAATCTATACTGCAGACTATAGTCTTTAATCATTGTTAGTAAGTGCTTCAAGTCATTCTCATTTTCAGCAAGCAAAGTTGTGTTATCTGTGTATTGCAGGTTGTTAATTAGTTTTCCTCCAATCTTGGTTCCATGTTCTTCTTCATATGGTTCAGCTTCTTGAGTTATTTGTTCAGCATACAGATTGAAAAAAGTGAGAGGAGAGGCATAGTCTATCTGAGTTGGCATCATAGTGAACCTATGCAGGTCTTTATTTATTCAGTAAATATTTATTGAATGCCTCCTCTGTACCAGACACTGTTTTATTTCATGTATGGGATTTATGTACCAGAATATTTGTTTTACTAGAACATTTCATTGCCTAATAAATGTCATATAAAGGAGGGTATACTGTATATAGTATTAACTTTAACAGTGGTTGTACAGAACATGTAAGTTGATGCATGCTTAAATTTGTTTTGAGTAAGGTCACCATCAACCTGTTTGATGCTAAAACCATTGAGTGATTTTCAGTCTTACAGGAACACCCTGATATATATGACACTAGTTATGATAGCACCTGGTCTGCTGCAGGAAGCAACATTCGTTTTTTTTTTTTTTTTTTTTTTGAAGCAGACCTCACCAAAGCCAGTAATCACAACTAATTTAAATATTTATTACTCACTCTAGTTTTTGCAATACAAATGGATTTCCTGTGTGAGGGACAGATATCACTAGCCTGGGGGCTCTCTGAAGATGTACGGGCAAGCAGCGTACAGAAACAGTACACATAAATATAAGAGAGGAGTTTTCCGGTGACTTTTAAATAATGTCAAAGGTGGACTGATTTTGAATGGCTTGGTATGGTTGGGGAGTATGGTGGGAGTTGGCTTGATTGAGAAGGAAGACCAGAAGGGTTTAATGAGTTGTCTTGCTTGTGAGGTGTAGCAAAAATGAGAGTAAGGGCATTCGGTGAGTGCAGTTGGACATCTATTGATCTTTTATCATGACAGATGTTTAAGAATTTAGTCAAATATCAATTTGCTAAAGGTTTACTTAGTTCTATTTCTCCACAATATTGTTTACTGCTTATTCTCTCTTTCACTTTAGTGAATTTTCTCTTTCCTGGTTCAGCTGCATCCCTTTCTCCAAGCCCAAACTCCATCCATCAACTCTCAGCCTCCTTTCCAGATTCCTCCTCTATATGTTTACCCATAAATAACAATGTCCCCCCTTGATCACACCTCAATTTTAGGCTTTTGGTTTTCATGATGTGTGTGTGTGTGTGTGTGTGTGTGAGAGAGAGAGAGAGAGAGGTACAGACAGACAGAGAGACAGAGACAGAATCTTCTGGGAGGCTTTTAAAATATGTGTACGATAGCCACAACACATATCTGAGAATCAAGATTTCCTAGGTGGAAGTACTAAAGACATATTTTCTTCATTTGAGAATGGTTGTTTTATACACTTGCAAAAAAGACAAGAAGACCACATCTTCTGACCTCCTCTAACCACACAAAAGGAAGACAGAATCACCATCAGTAACCTAAGGCCTATTCCTGTGAGGCCAGACATGCTACCTCCCTCCAGCCCTTTCACCAACCCTGACACCAACTGTCCCTCCTATAGCACTCACCACCTTTCTTCTGGGTTTGATAATTCACTGCAGTGGCCACACAGAACTCACAGATTATGGACTTTATTAGGGAAGCACCAGGCTACAATTCAAGTTCAGGAAAAACACTCAGTCTCTCTTCCATCCCATTGTCTCTCAGCCAACAGGCTCTCACAGTCTCTCTCCCAGAAGTGCGTGTCCCTTGGTGTCTCTCTCAGCAATGTGTGTCTCTTACATCTCTTTCCCAGCAGCACATGTCTCTCAGGAGTGTGTCCTTCCTCAACCAGCAGTCAGAGAGAGAGCTCTGCCTCTAGGAGGCCTCCTTTTGAGCCTGGCAGAGCAGCCAAACTAGCCAACCATAACATCAGAGTTCTAAGCACCTGTGAGAGAGTAAATGTCCCAGAACATGGCTTTGTGCAATTCCCAACAGAAATACCCCATAACATTTTCAATCAGGAGCTCCTCAGTTGCTCACAGCAAATTCCACCACAGAGTTTACAAAAACTTATGGCTAGAAAAGCTATACCAGTAATTTACTACACTGCAACACTCTTTAAGGGTGATCTCATTTACTGTTAAAGAATTCTAAGTGTATATTTATACACTTGTATTTATATTTATATACATATCTATGTCTGTATCTGTATATTTTCTATATTTCAATATCCTCATTTATAAAATGAAGATAGTATCTATGCCAAGAGCTTTTTGTTTGTTTGTTTGTTTTATCAGTGTTTACTCAGATAATGCTATATATATTCAGCACTAAGAATACTGACTGGCATATGGAAGATGGATAATCAATGTTAAATATTATTATTATTATATCATGTTCATTTATCCATTCATGTAATCAATCAACAAATCCTTTTGATCATCTACTATATGCCAAACACTGTCAGCCCAGCTCACTTCTCTTAGATTCAAACCCATATAACCCACTGTCAGAATACTTGTGTGTCTCAAGGACATGTCACACTCAACAAAGAACTCTTTGTATTGTTTCCTAAACATGATTTTAATCCTCTAATGACCAGGGAGCTCTGGTAGCATAGTGCCTAAGGCACTTGACTGCTAACCAGAGGCTGGCAGTTTAAACCCACTAGCCACTCCTTGGAAGGAAGATGGGGCAATCTACTTCCATAGTGATACTGCCTCAGAAACCCAAGAAGGGGTCTCTATGAGTCAGGTCTGACTCAATGGCACATAACAACAACAACAACAATGATCACCATGTAAATGATCAGCACTATCATACAACCAGTTACACAAACATCATCATTGATTTATCCCCTTCCTCACAATTAGTCACAAAGATGTACCAATCTTGTCTCTCAAATATTTCATAAATCTATTCCTTTCTCTTTATCCCAAATGCCACCATATAAGATCAGTTCTTTACCATCTCCAATATGAATGAAATCAACAGAATTCCTACCTAAGCTTGTTTTCTAAGATTTTATTCTTAACACTCCAAAGCAAGAGTTAGCTTTATAAAATAAAATCATTTTGTCTCCTTACTTATAATCTTTCAATGGTGCATTACTTAGAAATATTGCATCATGGAAGAAATCAAAAGTGAAATTAAAAAAAAAGAAAAAACTAACTTTGGATTAAAGAAGAATGAAAACACAACATATCAAAATCTTTGAGGTGCACCAAATGCAGTTCTCAAACAGAAATTTTTAGCAGTAGAGGCATACATTAAAAAAGAAAGAAACATCCAAAATTAGTAACTTAACCCAACTCAAATAAACAGAAAAGGAAGTACAATAGAAGACCAAAGTTACCAGAAGAAAATAAATAACAATTATAGCACAAATTAATAAAATAGAAAGAAGAAAAGCAGTAGAAAGAATCAACAGAACGAGAAGTTGGATCTTTGAGAAGATCAATAATATAGATAAACCACTGACTTAATGAATAAAGGAAAAATAAGCGTCAATGCAAATAACCAAAATAAGAAGTGAAATTGCAGAAATTACAACAAACCTGAGATAAAGAGGATCATAACAGAATATTAAGAAAAACTGTATTCTAACACATTTGAAAACCTAGAACAAATTGACAAATTTCTAGAAACTTACTATCGATCTAAACTAACACAGAGTTAGAAAATCTAAATCCAAAAAACCAAACACACCACTGTCAAGTTGGATCTAACTCATTGCAACCACTCCTTGGGTTTCTGAGGTAGTCTGTATGGAAGTAGATTGCCCGATCTTCCTTCCAAGGAATGGCTAGTGGGTTTGAACCACCAGCCTTCTGGTTAGCAGTCAGATGCCTTAGGCACTAGGTCAATTATTGTTGTGTGCCATTGAGTCAGACCTAACTTATAGTGACCCCTCCTTGGGTTTCAGAGGCAGTATCTCTATGGAAGTAGATTACCCCATCTTCCTTACTAGGTCAAAAGACCAATAAAAAGAGATTAAAGATGATATTTACAAAAAAAGAAAAAGAAAAATTATCCCAGATGGCTTTGCTGGAGAATTCAGATAAAAGTTGCAAACAATTCTACTCAATTTTCTAAAAAACATAGACAAGGAAAAAATACTTCCTAACTCATTCTGTGCAGAGAGCATTCTTTATTATACAAAAGCCTGGTAAAAACACCACAAAAAAGAAAATTACAGACCAATTTCCCTTATGAATATAAATACAAAAAATTTAAATGAAATTTTAGCCAAATTGTGCATATCAAAATGATCATACATTATGATAAGGTAGGATTCAGACCAGTAATGCAAGGATGGTTCAACATTAGAAAATCAACTGAAGAAATTGATCACAAAAATAAATAAAAGGAAAAGAATCACATAATCATCTCAATTGATGCAGAAGACAATTGATAATATCTAATATCTTTTCCTGATTAAAAACTCGCAGAAAAGTAGGAAAAGGGAAATTTCTCAAAATAATTAAGTACACATATGCGAAATCAATACCAACATTATTCTAAATGGAGAAAGACTGAGAGTGTTTTCCTTAAGAATGGAAACAAGACACGGATGCCAACTATCACCACTTTTATTTAATATTGTATTGGAAGTCCTAGCTAGAACAATAAGGCAAGAAAAGGAATTAAAGCATATCCAAATTGGAAAGGAAGAAGTAAAACTCTCTCTCTTCATGGAAGACATGATCCTATACATAGAAATCCTCACAGATTCCACAAGAAATCTTCTAGATTAATAAGATTTAATAAGTTGCAGGGTACAAGATCAATACACAAAAAATTAATTGGGTTTCTTTATACTAATAAAAATATAATCATTATGGTTGTTATAAACTTGACTGGGTCTGGGTGTGAGTTGCTGCACAGCTGGATGTAGTTATTCCCCATGATGAGACTGGTAATCAACTCCATGGTGGAATCTACTGTGAACACCTGAGTAGCTGCCTTGGGGATGTGGTCTGCTTCCAGTATATAAAAAGATACTTTGAGAAAGATCTTGGCATATTTGGGTCATGCATTTGTCCGAGTTATCAGTGAGTGGCCTGCCATGTTGTCTGCTGATCTTGGGACTGTTCATCAACTTGAACTAGTGACCTGATGTGTTGCTTGATAATCTTGGGACTGTGCCATTTTACTGAATGATGCAGGAAGCAGCAAAAGTATACGGAAGGAATACACATAGTCATTGTACCAAAAAGAACTGGTTGATCTTCATCCATTTTAGGAGTACCAATGGTACTGAAGGAAG
>NW_006922615.1:102260-106120 GCF_000298275.1 Orycteropus afer afer
ACCTGCAATATGCTGATGACACAACTTTACTTGCTGAAAGTGAAGATGACTTGAAGCACTTACTGATGAAGATTGAAGAATACAGTCTGCAGTATGAATTACATCTCAATATAAAGAAAACAAAAAATCCTCACAACTGGACCTATAAGCAGCATCACTATAAATAGAGAAAAGGCTTGTCATTGTTTGGTCAAAGACTTCACATTGCTTGCTTCTACAATCAATGCCAATGGAAGCAGCAGTCAGGACATCAGACATCGTGTAGCAGTCGGGACATCAGACATCAGACAACATGTAACACCGGGCAAGTTGGCTGCAAAGTACCTCTTTCAAATGATGAGGAGTCAAGATGTCTCCATGAGGACTATGGTGTGCCTGACACAAGCCATGGTATTTTCAGTTGCCTCATATGCATGTGAGAGCTGGACAATGAATAACGAAGACCAAAGAATTTATGCATTTGAGTGTGGTGTTGGCGAAAAATGCTGAAAGTACCCTGGACTACTAAAAGAACAAACAAATATGTCCTAGAGGAAGTGCAGCTGGAATGCTCCTTGGGAGTGGGAATGGCCAGACTTCCTCTCACCTACTTTGGTCATGTTATCAGAAGGGACCACGCCTGGAGAAGGATGTCATGCTTCATGTGATAGTTGGAGCCGTGTGTCAACTTGGCTACACCACAATTCTATGTGCTTTAAGCAATTGTGATGTGGATTATTCCAATGATGGGATAGGATGTATATGTTTCAAGAAGCTGATTCATTGAAAAGGTGTTTCCCTAGGGGTATGGCCTGCTTCCAATATATTTATGGACATCCTGAGAGAAGGGACACTCTTCTATGGATCAGGATCCTGTTGTGCTGCCTACAACTCTCCATGAGCAAACAATCCACCATTCAGTCTGGAGATCTTGGATTCATCATTCATTGGAGTCAACAGCTGGTAAACTGCCTGTCAACCTTGAGCCTGTCAGCCCCTGAAGCTGCGTGAGTTGGGAAAACCTCCAGCTTGATGTTTGATCCAAGAACTTGGGACTTGCCAGCTTCTGTAAGTGTGTGAGCCATTTACTTAAGATAAATTTCTCTTTCTCTATATGTATATATAAGCTTTACTGGTTTTGCTTCTCTAGAGAACCCAGCCTAACACATTTAGTACCAAGAGTGGTTCTAGAGAGACAAAATCATAAGGATGGGCTTCCTAAATTGGTTCTCACCAATTCTGTTTGGGTTCTCCAATTTGATTAATAGTAAAGGCACTGATGACCCTGCCTCCAATAGTAAAGTTCTTGTTGTTATGTGCTATCGAGCAGGATCCAACTCATAGTGATCCCTCCTTGGGTTTCTGAGGTGGTATCACTATGGAAGTAGCTTGCCCAACCTTCCTTCCAAGGAGTGGCTGGTGGGTTTGAACCAGCAGCCTTCTAGTTAGCAGTCAAGTGCTTAGGCACTATGCTACCAGAGCTCCTCTATTAGTAAAGAGGGCTGTGCTAATCCATGGTGTGAGGTGGCAACATTAATATGCAAAATAGCACCACCAATAGATCAAGTACTTGTGAGAAGTGATGCTCTGTGTGATCACATATTTGATACTTTTCTGCAATTTCATCAGCACGAGAAGTATAGGAAGCTGATTGGTTGGTCCTACTCATCCTAGACAAAGTGCTAAAAGATCTAGATGAGTTCAGGGCTTCTGGGTCACAGCTGAAGTGCTGTATAAAAGACCTTAATGTTTCCAGTTATGCTCTGAAAGAAAGCCTTATTTCTTCTAGTAATAGCTGATATTGCTGAAAACCAAACCCAGAGTCTTACTGTAAGGGTGGCTTAATCACAAAGCCAATTAAATTGCCAACCCAGAATGGTGTCTGAAGTTAAAGTAAGGGCATTGATTGGGAAAAAAAATGGGATCCTGAAACCTGGAATGGGGACATATGGGCAGATAGCCAGGAAGATCAGGATATGGAGCCTGTAAATTCTGTTAAATCCCTCCCATCTGAAGGGATTACTATAAAACCATTTTCCCTTCCACCACATTTTGATGGGATTAACCTAACTGTTCCTACTGGGTGTTTGCCTGAGACAGAGACCATGGAAGACATTACTGAATGTTCTCAGGAACTTCCCCAACCACACACTGTTGTTGCTAGACCTATAACTAAAGTTAAGTCCAAGAAAGCCCCAAAAGGAGAAATACAGAGTGTGACTGAGGATGTGGTATGCTACACCTGAAAAGACCTACTTGATTTTGCTAACATGTACAGAGAGAAACCTGGAGAATATGTATGAGAATGGCTACTGAGGGTGTGGGATAATGGTGCAAGGAATGTAACATTGGATCAGTCTGAGTTTATTGATTTAGGCTCACTGGAGCTCTGGTAGCATAGTGGCTAAAGCACTTGACTGCTAACCAGAAGGCTGGTGGTTCAAACCCACCAGCCACTCCTTGGAAGAAAGGTTGGGCAATCCTACTTCCGTAGTGATACTGCCTCGGAAACCCAAGGAGGGGTTGCTATGAGTCTGGGCTGACTCGACGGCACATAACAACAACAACAACTAGTACAGATTATTCATTCAACGTTTCAGCTCTAGAGGTTAGGAAAAGATCTAATTGTTTATTTGGTTGGTTTACTGAAGGATGGACTATGTGGTGGCCTATCTTAAATCAAGTTGAAGTACCAGACCTGCCTTGGAATAATGTAAAAGAAGGTATCCAAAGGCTTAGGGAAATTGGCCTGTTAGAATGAATTTATCAGATTAGACAACTAGAGCCAGAAATGGCAAGTCCTGAGGACATGCCTTTCACAAGTATGGTGAGGAATAAATTTGTGAAGGGAGCCTCAGTATCCTTGAAGACTGCTGTGATTTTTTTTTTCCCCTTATGATTTGTGTGAAAGTTTACAGAGAAATTTCACTTTCCATACAACAGTTCACGTACACTTTGTCTCATGACTTTGACTACAATTTACCCCAATGCGACAATTTCTCCCAATAGCAACCCAATTCCTCCCAATAGTTACCTCTTTCCGGTGTCTATCCCTCCATGCCCCCTGAGCTGTCTCCCAGTGCATAAACAGCCTTTCTTTCTCCCATGATTGTTATATCCAAGGAGTGTACCTCTAGTAAATGTTCAACTAATATGCCTGTCTTTTGTTTGGCTGGAAGCCACATTTTGTGTTCTATTTCAGACTGGAAGGGCAGCTAGGGGCCATAGTCTCAGTGGTTCCACCAGGGTCTATCAGATTAGCAAATCTGGTCCCCTCCCCCTTTTTTTCTCAAATGATTTTCAGTTTTGTTCCACACTGTTCTCCCTCTCTAACAAGGATCTCCTACATAGATACCCCTCCGAGTGGTTGACAGTGGTAGCTGGGCACCATTGAGTTGTTCTGGTCTCATAGTCATATAGGCTGCAGATCCCGTGGTGTACCAGTTGCTTGGACTAATTGTTTCCATGAATCTTTGGTTTTCTTCATTCTTCTTTGTTCTGGATGAGGAGAGAACCATTATTGCATCTAGATGGGTGCTTGCAAGATTTTAAGATCCTAATCGCTACTTGCCTAAGTAAGAGGTAAAACAATGTTTTGTGTAGTGTATTATGGCAATTGAGCTTGATGTCCCCTGTGACTACAGTCCTGAGCCAAAAGGTTCAACTACTCATTCCCTCTGGATAGCTGGCTGTGACCAAGAAGTGACTACAACTTTGTCCATTGTCAGCTCTACTATACACCTGGGAATTCTTACAGAAAATACAAATACATTTGTAGACTCATTGTCTTCCAACCTTATACACGGTCTTGGGGACACTTCCTACTTCATAGACATACCTAATACTTCAGCCTGTCCACCCATCTATCCACCTGTATACTC
>NW_006922615.1:106618-107731 GCF_000298275.1 Orycteropus afer afer
TATTCCATTGTGTGTATGTATCATATATATCATAGTTTGGTTATCCATTCCTCAGTTGATGGACACCTAGGCTGTTTCCATCTTTTGGCTATTGTAAATATTGTTGCGATGAACAAAGGTGTGCATATGTCTGTTCTTGCCATGGTTCTCACTTCTTTATGATATATACCTAGTAATGGAATGGCCGGGTCAAATGGTATCTCTAATTCTAACTTTTTGAGGAATCGCCTTTTTGAGGAATTTCCACAGTGGTTGTACCATTTTACAGTCCCACCAGCAGTGTATGAGTCCCAATCTCTCCACATTCTTGTCAGTATTTGTTATTTTCTATCTTGTTGACCTTTGCTACTAGTGCTGGAGCAAGATGGTATCTTCTTGTTGTTTTGATTTGCATCTCTCTAATGGCTAATGATCATGAGCATTTCTTCATATGTTCCTTGGCCCCTTGAATACCCTCCTTGGTGAAGTGTCTATTCATGTCTTCTGCCCATTTTTTAATTGGATTGTTTGTCTTTTTGTTATTGAGGTGTTGAAGTGTTCTATAAATTCTAGAGATAAGTCCCTTATTAGATATGTCATTGCCAAATATTTTTTCCCCCCATCTCTAGGTTCTCTTTTGACTCTTTTGGAGAAGTCTTTGGAAGCACATAAAAATTTTCTTTTTAGAAGGTCCCAATTATCGGGATTCTCTCCTACTGGTTGTGCATTTTAATTTATGCTTGATAGTCTGCTTATGCCATATATTAGGGCCCCTAAAATTTCCCCGAGTTTTCCTTGAGGAACTTTATAGTTTTAGGTTTCACATTTAAGTCTTTGATCTATCTGGAGTTCGTTTTTGTGTATGGTGTGAAGTACAGATCTTGTTTCATTTTTCTGCAAATGGATCTCCAGTTTTGCCAGTACCATTTATTAAAGGAACATTCTCTTCCCCATTTAATGGATTTTGGTCCTTTGTCAAAGATCAGCTGACCATAGGTCAATGGATCTATTTCTGGATTCACAATTCTATTCCAATGGTCTACATCTCTGTAATTGTACCAATGCCAGGCCGTTTTGACTACTATGGCTGCATAGTAGGTTTTGAGATCTGGCAGTGTGAGACCTCCTACTTTG
>NW_006922615.1:109810-111202 GCF_000298275.1 Orycteropus afer afer
ATTTCTTCTTTTGTTATATATCTGTTCAACTTTTCCACATCATTCTGTGTTAGTTTAGGTAAGTAGTGTATTTACAGAAATCAATCCACTGATGAGGAGTTAGCCGCAGGGATCCAGGTGAGGAGAGGGAACCCAGGCATGCCCAAAGCAGCAGGGTGAGAGAACCAGAGGGAGGTGAGGTATAGGCCCAAGGACCTGGAAAGATGAGGAGTGAGCTTCAGGGATCCAGATGAGGAGAAGGAATCAAGGCACGCCCAAAGCAGCAGAGTGAGAGAGTGGGAGAAAGGAGAGGAAAAGGCCCAGGATGAGGAATTAGCTGCAGGGACCCATGTAAGGGTGGTAGGAGAGGTTTACCACAGGGAGACAAACTTGTTTGTTGGTTTGTCCTACTGTGATGACATGTTGATATGAGACTTGAGGCTGAGCCACTGGTGTTTCAAACCCAGCGGGGTGCACATGGTTCACAGGTATCATCCCAGCTTGCAGTCTGAGACAGACTAAGAAAAAGGGAGAGGCCATCCACTTCTCAAAGAATTAACCAGGAAAACCTTATGAATAGCAAAGAAATACTGTCTGATACATTACCAAACAACTTTATGAATAGTCCGGATAGGTTAGAAAGCTCTCAAAATAGGACTGGGAAAGAGCTACATCATCAGAGTAAACCCAGCATTACTCATATGGACAAGGTAAAGCTTTCAAGACCACCATTTGCTGATGTGACACCACTCAAATTGAGGAAAAACAACCACAGACATCCATTAATCATCAGAACATGGAATGTAAGAAGTATGAATCTAGGAATATTGGAAGTTGTCAAAAATGAAACGGAATGCATAAAGATTGATATCCTAGGCATTAGTGAGCTGCAGTGGATGGGTTTTGGCCATTTTGAATCAGACGACCATATGAATTACTATGCTGGGAACAACAGTTTAAAGAGGAATGTCGTGGCATTCATCATCACAAAGGATGTTTCAAGATCTGTCCTGAAGGACAATGCTGTCAGTGATAGGATAATATCCATACGCCTACAAGGAAGACCCATTAATATGACTATTATTCAAATTTTTGCACCAACCACCTAAGCCAAAAATGAGGAAATTGAAGTTTTTATCAACTGCTGCAGTCTGAAATTGACTGAACATGCAATCAGGATGTGTTAATTATCATTGGTCACTGGAATGCAAAAGTTGGAAACAAAGAAGAATCACCAGTAGTTGGAAAATTTGGCCTTGGTGACAGAAATAATGCTGGAACTCGCATTATAGAATTTTGCAAGACCAACAACTTGTTCATTGCAAAAACCTTTTTTTCAACAACACAAATGGCGTCTGTAAAAGTGGACTTCACCAGATGGAACACACAGGAATCAGATTGACTACATCTGTG
>NW_006922615.1:111978-114433 GCF_000298275.1 Orycteropus afer afer
CTCACTTACGCCAAGAGATTTCGAAGACAGCTACCTGGCCAACTGACTGGAAGAGATCCATATTTGTACCCATTCCAAAGAAAGGTGATCCCACAGATTGTGGAAATCATAGAACAATATCATTAATATCACATGCAAGTAAGATCTTACTGAAGAGAATTCAAAAACGGTTGCAGCAGCATATTGACAGAAAACTTCCAGAGGTGCAAGCTGGATTCAGAAGAGGATGTGGTACAAGGGATATAATAGCTGTTGTCAGATGGATCTTGGCTCAAGGCAAAGAATACCAGAAACATGTTTACTTGTGTTTTATTGATTATGCAAAGGCATTTGATTGTGTGGATCATGACAAATTATGGATAACATTGAGAAGAATAGGAATTCCTGAACACTTGATTGTAAATCATGAGGAACCTGTATCTTGACCAGGAGGTTTTTTTTTTAACCATGAAAAAGGAAAAAAAAAAAAAAGGAACCCAGAGCAAGGAAAAGGAAAAAAAGCTAATAACTAGAACCTGGGAAGGGAAGAATAAAGAATATATTACTTAAAAGAACAAAAGTAATCATTATAATAGTAGTTTTAAAACAGACAAAAAAATCTGGGCATGGTGGGGCAGACACTCAGGCTCTGTCTGAGCACACAGATTGGGATGGAACTCTTGCTGGCCTAGAATGTGGGTGGGAGTGAAGGATGGCCACACCTCCATTCACCAAAAGGGTGGGGGATATAAGAGTAACAAGGGGAATGTCATACCTTTCCAGTTGTTGGCATCCACAATGTCCTTGTGATTCCCAGCAAGTGGAGCCTATTCTTAAGTTCCTGGAATCTAGGAGAATGCTGTCACTTTAAATATCCAAAATGGTCAAACCACTTGTAAGCATTCAAAATGGCTGCACCCTCCAGACATGCAAAAGTCCACAGTCCAGCCTGCCTTCTTCTTCCTTGCTTCCCCTTTTATTCACCATATACCAGAACAGTTCTCCATGCAGTCACTGGCTAACAACACTTATTGTTAGCTTAATTCTTAGGTCCTACCACCATTCAGCAATATATAAGCTGTCTGTGCCATCAGGATCGCTGCCAGACTGCAGCTCCATAACTCTCCTTTTTTGGTATTTTCATACAAATTCTTCTGCTGGTTGGAATTCAGTCCACCTCTATGTCCTTCCCTTCAAAGCTCAGGGGTCCAGGATTATCTTCTGTATCTGTGTTAACTGTTTCCCCTTTTCTTTGTTGAAGATGGTCTGTGCAGTCTTTCTGAATATGCCACCGTCTTACCGGAACTCCCTGTGATTGCTATTTTATGTAAGCCAGATTTGACAGTGGGAACTTCCCTAACTGAATTAAGACACTTAACTACAATAGGGCTGATTGGACCCCATGGTAGTAGGGGCCAAGTGACAGCAGTTAATAGACAAAGGCAAAGTGGACGTGGTTACCATAGTGGACAGTAGAGTCAGAACAGTAATCAGAATACTCTGACTCATGTGGAATTATGGCACTGGCTACTTAGTCATGGTGTTCCTAGTAGTGATGTACATGGCACTCCTACTAAATATTTACTTGATCGGTATAGACAGAAGAATTCTAGCTCATGTGAGCAGCAGGCTAGATTGAATCACGAGAATACATAGTCACCACCTGTTAATCAATTCCCAGATTTGAGTCAGTTTACAGATCCACAATCCCTTGAATGAAGGGGAGGCTGGGTCCCCTTGAGGAAGGACCCCATTACATTGCCAAAAATTTATAATGTCAATCTTTCTCCAAGCCTTCCCCCAAGGGATCTGAGGCCTTTTATGAGAGTGACTGCTCATTGGGGAAAAGGAAATAATCAGACTTTTCAGGGATTACTGGACACTGGCTCTGAGCTGACACTAATTCCGGGAGACCCAAAGCATCATTGTGGCTCACTAGTCAGAGTGCGGACATATGGAGGTTAAGTTATTATGGAGTCTTAGCTAAGATGTATCTCACAGTGGGTCCAATGGGTCCCTGAACCCATCCTGTAGTGATTTCCCCAGTTCCAGAATGCATAATAGGAATAGATATACTGAGCAATTGGCAGAATTCTCATATTGGGTCCCTGATATGTGGAGTAATGGCTATTATGGTAGGAAAAGCCAAGTGGAAGCCATTAGAACTGCCTCTGCCTACAAAAATTGGAAATCAAAAGCAATACTGCATCCCTGGAGGGGTTGCAAAGATTACTGCCACCATCAAGGACTTGAAGTATGCATGGCTGGTGATTCCCACCACATCCCCATTTAATTCACCTATTTGGCCTGTGCAAAAAACAGATGGATCTTGGAGAATGACAATAGATTATAGTAAACTTAATCAGGTGGTGACTCCAATTGCAGCTGCTGGTCATGATGTGGTTTCATTGCTTGAGCAAATTAGTACATCTCCTGGTACTTGGTATGCAGCTATTGATCTGGCCAATGCCTTTTT
>NW_006922615.1:115853-118430 GCF_000298275.1 Orycteropus afer afer
TGACAAGGATGTATGGGGAAGAGGTATGTGGATAGATCTCTCTGAATGGGCCAAAGGAGTAAAGATATTTGTGTCTCATGTGAATGCCCACCAAATGGTGACCTCAGCAGAGGAGGATTTTAAGAGTCAGGTGGATAGGATGATGTTCAGTGGAAACCAACCATCCTTTTCCCCCATCTACTTCCATCATTACTCAATTGATTCTGAACAAAGTGGCCATGGTGGCAGGGACGGAGTTTATGCATGGGCTCAACAAAATGGACTTCCACTTACCAAGGCTTATTTGGCAACTGCCGCTGCTGAGTGCCCAATCTGCCAGCAGCAGAGACTCACACTGAGTCTGCTATGTGAAACCATTCCTTGGGGTGATCAGCAACCAACCTGGTGGCAGGTATATTACACTGGACCACTTCCATCATGGAAAGGACAGCCTTTTGTTCTTACTGGAATAGATAATTATTCTGGATATGGATTTGCCTTCCCTGCATACAATGCTTCTGACAAAACTACCGTGCATGGACTTACAAGATGCCTTATCCACCATCATGTTATCTCACACAGCATTGCTTCAGATCAAGGGAGTCATTTCACAGCAAATGAAGTGCGGCAATGGGCCTATGCTCATGGAATTCACTGGTCTTACCATGTTCCCCTTCATCCAGAAGCAGCTGGCTTGATAGAACAATGGAATCACCTACTGAAAACACAATTACAGCACCAGCTAGGTGGCAATATCTTGAAGGGTTGGGGCAATGTTCTCCAGGTGGCTGTATATGCTCTATACCAGCATCCAATATACGGTGCTGTTTCTCCAATAGCCAGAATTCATGGGTTCAGGACCCAAGGGGTATAAACAGGACTGGTACCACTCACTATTACACCTAGTGACCAACTCAAAACTTTTTTTGCTTCCTGTCTCTTTGTTCTATGGGTCTGGAGATCTTAGTCCCAAAGGGAGGAGCACTCCTGCCTGGAGACACAATACTGATTGCATTGAACTGGAAGCTAAGAATGCCACCTGACCATTTTGGCTTCCTCATGCCTCTGGATCAACAGACAAATAATGATGTTACTGTACTATCTGGTATGATTGATCCTGATTACCAAAGGGAAATTGGATTGACATTACATAACAGAGGTAAAGAAGAATATAGCTGGAATACAGGAGATTCTTTAGGATGTCTCTTAATACTACCATGCCCTGTGATTAAAGTCAATGGATAATTGCAGCAACTCAATTCTGATATGAGAGCTAATGGCCCAGATCCTTCAGGAATGAAGGTTTGTGTCACCCCACCAGGCAAAGAAACTGTGACCAGCTGAAGTCCTTGCTGAGGGCAAGGGAAATACAGAATGGGTGGTGAAAGAAGGTAGTTCTGAATATCAGCTATGACCACGTGACCAGTTCCAGAAATGAGGACTGTGATTGTCATATTTCTTCATTGTATATGTGCATCAAATATTTTTTTCCTTCTGTTATGAACTGTGAAATGTAAATAAGGTTAATGAGTTTTGGTTGTATGCTTGTTACTGTATCATGTTAGGTGCAAATATGAGTTTATGATTGTCCTTATTTAGAAATCATATATGGTTAAGATGTGTACAACTGCCAAGTTGACAAGGGGTGGACTGTGATAGTTGGAGCTGTGTGTCAATTTGTCTGCATGACAGTTCTGTGTGCTTCAGGCAATTGTGATGTGGATTATTCCCATGAATTTAAAGGATGTATATGTTTTGAACAGCCAATCCATTGAAAGGGAGTTTCTCTAGGGGTGTGGCCTGCTTCCAATATATTTATGGACATGTTGGGAGAAGAGACACTCTTCTGTGGATCGGGATTCTGTTGTGCTGTCTACAACTGTCTGTGAGCAAACAATCCACCATTTGGCCTTGAGATCTTAGATTCATCATTCGTTGGAGTCAACAGCTGGTATACTGCCTGCTAACCTTGAGCTCATCAGCCCCTGCAGCTGCATGAGTTGGGAAAAGCCTCCAGCTTGATGTTTGATCCAAGAACTTGGGAATTGCCAGCTTCTAGAAGTGTGTGAGCCATTTTCCTAAGATAAATTTCTCCTTCTTTATATGTATATATAAGTTTTACTGGTTTTGCCTTTCTAGAGAACCCAGTCTAAAACACTGGTAAGGTGGAGGGTGGATGGAAGAGGGGAAGGCCATCAACAGCATGGATTGACACAGTGGCTGTGGAGATGGGCTCATGTATAGCAAGGATTGGGGAGCTGGCGTGGGACCAGGCCATGTTTCGTTCTGCATAGGGTTGCTATGAGTCAGAGATGACTGGACGACACCTAATAACAACAACCACAATGTTGAAGTTGTGAACAAATAAAAGTGGAAATATATTAATAAATAATATCATAAAAATACACAGGAACAAATACACAAGCATTTCAGGACTTAGTGAACATGTTGACTAAATCAGAATTTTTGTTTCCTCGTTTTCAAAGTGGTAAACTTGTGAATCTTTTCATCAAAATCAATGTCATTCACTAATTCACTTTCAATTGATAATATCGCAAGATTGGAAAGCCCTTACTTTCCTGTGGTAGATAGCCAGTA
>NW_006922615.1:118995-128462 GCF_000298275.1 Orycteropus afer afer
GACAGAAAGCAAAAGATCTTATGCTGTTCCTCTTATGTCCAAATTTTCACGTGGATCACAAAGAACCTCAATTTCCACCACAAAATTATCAATCTTTTAACTGTTGGAACTGAGGTCAGCAACTTTTTTCCCTTTTAAAGGGAAAAATTCTACAACAGCTTCTTTCACTTCACATTTCCTATTGTTGATTTTTACATATCTGGTCACTTCCAACATCTGGTCAGTATGTGTTGTACAAGATGTGTTGTTGAACACGATGCCAAAGTACTACATAGACTATGTCCATGACAAGCTTCTCTTTCACATGATTTTCAGGGCACTTATAAAATAATTATGAGTTCTTTGTGCAAGATAAGAGACTCTGATTTTATATGTGCTCTGCTTTAATATTATTAGGTGCTCTTTTAGCACTAGATTATACTTTGAAAACGTCTTAACCATCTCAAGCCACCCTTTATTCAATGACGATCCATCCTCTTTTTGGCCATGAATGCCAGATTCTTCTTGGCAATAATAATGTAAAATCAAGCAGTCTGTGCAAAATGTCTCTCCACTTTTTCTCTTCCATTTCCACCAAAGTAATAGTTTTGGCATCAGTGCTTTTGTGCAGCTTCAGTCCTGCTACCAATATTTTCTACTTTTTAAGGCAACACAAGTGCTCTTCAGATGTCACACGGTCTTGTATTTTGGGGCTCAGTATCTACCACTTCTGAAACCCAGTCATAATTTTTGATGCTGTATTTTTAATGCTGTAGCACTAATGGCAAACAGTAGGCAGCAAAAACAGTATTAATTCTCACTGATGAGAGAGTTAACCATCTATGATCACAGAATTTTCTCACCATTTGGCATCATCCTGTGAAACCACTTTTTTGAGAGCTGGCACACATCTCCCTTTGCTTTTCCATCTTGCCTTGCTGTAACACCAAAGAGCCCGTCTTCATTCTGGAAAGAAGTATGTCTCCTTTTGATGATTTCAACTTGAAAACAATCTGGAACTGTTATCTCCCAGAAAGAAACATCACACAAAATTTGTAAGTCTTTCTTACTGACATCACGCATTTCATTTACAGTATCATGGTACAGATACATGTACAGAACAGTAAAATCATGTTCAGTTCTCTCTTCTGCTTCAAATTCTGGCATTTCCACTCTTTGCCCTTTTGTAGAACACATGCTGGCATCAGAAGAATCAGCTTTATCAATTGGAGACTGACAAGCATTGTCTTTTGATGAACACTGGGCAACAGCTTGTTTTTTCACATATCGAACCATGTTGTTGTTGTTATGTGCCGTCGAGTCGGACCCGACTCATAGCGACTCCTCCTTGGGTTCCTGAGGCAGTATCACTATGGAAGTAGATTGCTCCATCTTCCTTCTGAGGAGTGGCTGGTGGATTTGAACCACCAGACTTCTGGTTATCAGTGGGATTTAATTCTTGGCAATTTTGCTTTCTTTTGCTGGTATCCACCTGGCCTCATTGATTTATGCACTTCATGTGGTATGATAAACTATCATCTATCGTCATCATCTTCAATAGCTTCTCCAGTAAAGTGTAACATTGATCTTGGGATTATACATACATATAAACATGACCAATTTCAAAGTCTGTAACAAGGATAGCTTCAGCAGCTATATCTAATTTCCAACTCTCAGGAACATAGGCTGGCCAACATCTGAGAACTTCACTTTAATATCTTTCAAGTGCTTCTAAATAGGTTCATGATATTCCTGAACCATATCACTGAGTAAGTCAACATTCTTAAAAACAGTCAACCAAAATTCAGGGATTCCTTTTCTTTTTTGTCATCCTTCTTCTCATCTTCAACCTTGGCCTTTTCTTTCAGCTCCTCCTTATCAAGTAGAGGCTAATAGAAAATAGCATATTTTCTTTCAAGATCATATATTTCCTCATAGAGGTGATTTCTGTCTGTGCACATTTATTTAACTGGAAAGTTTTTAAGAGCATTCACTCTTAACTCTGCTAGGAATGAGGGGGCTAGAACATGGAGCCAGACGGCCAGCTGGAGCTGTGCAGGCAGTAACTCAGGGCAGCAGTAGTAGAAGGAGGAATAGGTGATGGCTCCATGAGCAGATAGTGCTAAAAAGCAAAACACAATTGATTTTTGTTTATTGATCTTTTATATTGCAACCTTGATGAACACTTTTATTCATTTTAATAGTTTTTTTTAAATGACTATTAGGGGAAAAATCACCAGACAATGTTAAAACATGGCAAGGATGAGTTTTATTCAAAAGGAAATTAGTTGCAAGGGAAGGGAGAGGTTTAAGGGAATAAAGGAACATTGTAATGGGAATAAGGGGACCAGTGAAGTGGGAAGAGAGAGACACCAGAACTGTGTTTAAACCCCACTCCACTGAGATAAAGCACGGTGAGCATTTTTAAAAGAACATTAAGATATGAAGTGTGGGTTACTGGATGGGTGATGTAATGAGTTTGCAATTAGGGCCAGTTTGCTAGGAATATTTTCTTTTTTATTATAAGGCTACCTGGATCTTTGGAGACTAGTGGTGGTGATTAGGGGTTGAGGGGAGGAGAAGATAAGGAAGGGGAAAATAGTTGTTCAAACAGAAAAATCATTGAATCTTGGTTAGTTCCATGCAGTAAGCTCAGCAGTTACCCAGAACAGAAAATGTTTTGTTGGGGGAAAGATCATTAACGAAGGTGAAATTCAACTCTGTCACGGACTTCTTAGGATTTTCTATGGACAAGATTATGACAACTGGAAATATAGATAGTATTTCTTCTTCCTTTCCATTCCAGTTGTCTTTTATTTTCTCTTGCCTAATTACCCTGGATGGTATCTCCGGTACAAAGTTGAATTAAAGCACTAAAAGTGGGAATTCTTGTCCTGTTTCTAATCTTTGTGGAATGGCATTCATTATTCCCTTCCAAAAAATTTGGTTAATCTATTGTTTGTCTCCTTCCGTAAAGATTTGCCACCTCAGAAACCCAATGGGGGTCACTATGACTTGGAGTCAACTTGATGGCATTTTTTTTTTTTTTAAGCCATTACCAGAAGGGCATTTAGTCAAAAGCATTTACAGGCAGGGGAGCTCTAGTAGCATAGTGCCTAAGGCATTTTACTATTAACCAGAAGGCTGGTGGTTCAAACCCACCAGCCACTCCTTGGAAAGAAGGTTGGACAATCTACTTCCCTGGTGATACCTCCACGGACACCCAAGGAGGGGTCGCTATGAGTCCGGCCGACCCCACGGCACTTAACAACAACATTGTTTGTCACAGGAAGCTCTGGTGGTGTAAGGGCAAAGGCATTCAGCTGCTGACCAAATGCTCTGTGGGTTTGAACCTACCAGCCACTGCAAGGGAGAAAGATGAGGCAGTTTGTTTTCATAACAATTTACCGCCACAGAAACCATATGGGAAGTTCTACTTTGTCCTATAGGGTCACTATGAGTCACGTTGTACTCGATCGTAGTGGTCTTTTATTATTATTATTGTTTGTCACAACTATTAACTATTGTTTTAGGGGGAAGAAAAAACTCAGTGTCGTCTAGTCATTTTCTACTCATAGCGACCCATCCTTGGGTTTTCAAGGTTGTATCTCTACGGAAGTAGATTGCCTAGTCTTCCTTCTGAGGAGTGGCTGGTGGGTTTGAACTGCTAGCCTTCTGGTTAACAGTCAAGTGCCTTAGGCACTATGCTACCAGAGCTCCCCCTTTGTAAAACATCTGCCTGTAAATTCTTTTTTGACTAATGCCCCTCAGGTAATGGCTAAAAACAAAAACAAACAAACAAACAAAAAGCCACTATCATTGAGTTGATTCCACTGGGTTTCTGAGGCAGTAAATCTTTACTGAAGTAGAGTGCCCCATCTTCTTTCCACAGACTGGCTGATGAGTTTGAACCACCAACCTTCTAGTTAGCAGTCAAGTGCCTTAGGCACTGTGCCACAAGAGCTCCTTAAAACCATCTCTATGTGATAGCTCCTTAAAACCATCTCTATGTGATAGTTGTTGTGCTGTCGAGTCAGACCCGACTCATAGTGACCCCTCCTTGGGTTTCCAAGCTGGTATCACTATGGAAGTAGATTGCCCAACCTTCCTTCTGATGAGTGGCTGGTGGGTTTGAACTGCCAGCCTTCTGGTGAGCAGTCAAATGCCTTAGGCACTACATTACCAGAGCTCCCCAGGCAGATAACCTGAGGAGAAATCTTTCCAAATTATGTCTCTTCTGGTTCCTTCAAGTACTGCTGTGGGGAATGTGGGTTGTTAGTGTCAAGGATACTACTGAGCTGGGGAATGTGGTATGGGGCCAGCTCAATTAAAATGTCAGAAAACTACCTATTCTTAAAGAGATGAAGGTGTTTGTTTCAGTTATCTAGTACTGCTCTGACAAGAATATGCCACAAATGGAATGGCTTGAAGAAACAGGAATTTATTCTCTTACAGTTTTGGGGCTTTAAATTTGAGTTCAATGTGCCAGGCTCTAGGGTCACTCAGCTGCTGGCTGCGGAGGCTGACAAACCCAAGGTCGACAAGTAAGAAGGCACAGTCCCGATATTACCAAACCACACAGCAGAGCATTAATTGAAGTCCTTTGAAAGTCTCAAAAGTGGCAGAGCATGGCAGGCTGCTGAAAAATGACTCAGCTACATGCAGGGTTCAAGCGTGCCATAAGCTAGAGATTGTTCCTCGAGGCTTCTTATATACAGGAAACAGACCACTACTCAGCTATTCACAGTACATTCCACCATGGAGTTGATTACCAGTCTCATCATGGGGAATACTACATCCAGCTGCCCAGCCACTCAACCAGGCCTAGGCAAGTTTACACACAAACGTAACTACCACAAATCCACCCTTTGTCAACTTGGTATCTGTACAGATCTTCAATGGGTGGCATCTGTACAGATCTCCTTCACTGGGTGGCTCTAATCCCCTCATCACTGAGTAGTGACCTCACACCCTTGGCCTGGTGGGCCCCATTCCTCTACCTCTTGGACATGGTAGGCCTGCCCACTCTCTTTTGGGGAGCAACTATGGCCCCATCCCACTGGCCCACATTAATGAGCAGCCCCACACTCCAGAACCAAGTTGGTGACACACTGAAACATTTCTAACACTTTGAAACCTAGGGAGCTACAGTGGTTCCACCCCCAGAGACCATGGTCCTATCCTTTCACGCTGAGGCAGTTCTGCTTCCTATTTCCTTGGTCTTTCTGCTTCTGCTGATTAATGCTGAAGGCAACCCACTCTGCCAGAAATCTTCTGCCTCAAAAGCACTCAGCTTTCTTGCTTTGTGGGCTGGCCAACTTGCTACTCCATGTCATGCCTGTCTCTTCTACCAGTTAATGCCCAAAGGCAACCCACTCTGCCAGAAATCTTCTGCCTCAAAAGCACTCAGCTTTCTTGCTTTGTGGGCTGGCCAACTTGCTACTCCATGTCATGCCTGTCTCTTCTACCAGTTAATGCCCAAAGGCAACCCACTCTGCCAGGAAGCCACCTACATAATGGCACCCAGTTTTCTCCTCTCTGGGCTTGTAGGGCTGTCACTGTCTCACACCAGTCTCTTGGCTCTGCTGCTGTCATCTCTCATGCCACATGCTAGGGTCTCTCTACCAGTGTCTTGGGTCAAGGATTTACTCCACTCCTGTTTCCACATTTTAGGTATCTGTCAGAGCAGCACTCTACTCTCTCAGTACCATATTTTGTATTGGTTACCTGGTACTGCTCTGACAAGAATATACCACAAATGGGATGGCTTGAAGAAACAGGAGTTTATTCTCTTACAGTTTCGAGGCTTTAAGTCTGAGTTCAAAGTGCCAGGCTCTAGAGTCACTCAGCTACTGGCTTCTGAGGCTGACAAACCCAAGGTCAACAAATAACAAGGCACAGTCCCGATATGACCAAGCCACATGGCAACTGGAATGGAAAGGAAGAAGAAATACTATCTATATTTCCAGTTGTCATAATCTTGTCCATAGAAAATCCTAAGAAGTCCGTAATAGAGTTGAATTTCACCTTTGTTAATGATCTTTCCCCCAACAAAACATTTTCTGTTCTGGGTAACTGCTGAGCTTACTGCATGGAACTAACCAAGATTCAATGATTTTTCTGTTTGAACAACTATTTTCCCCTTCCTTATCTTCTCCTCCCCTCAACCCCTAATCACCACCACTAGTCTCCAAAGATTCAAATCCATTAAAAGTCTCAAGTTGGCAGAGCATGGCAGGCTGCTGAACAACGACTCAGCTGCATGCAGGATTTAAGCATACTATAAGTTAGAGACTGTTTCTCAAGGCTTCTCCTTACATACAGGAAGCTGACCACATCCCTAAGGCAGCTACTCACCTACTCACAGTAGATTCCACCATGGAGTTGATTACCAGTCTCTTCATGGGGAATAGTACATCCATCTGCCCAGCCACTCAACTAAGCCCAGCCAAGTTGACACACAAACTTAAGTACCACAGTGTTTTTCCTAAATAAGAGCCTCAGAGTATTTCCATACTTTAGGTTACTTTCCAGAATTTTGACAAATTTGATCTGAGAGTTTTGTGTTCTTTGTTTTAATGAAAGGACAGATAATGGATTTCCTTATGCCTCCATTTATCAACTTTTATTTATTAACACCTAGGAAAGAAATTTAAGTATTGTAAAGACAAATTGAAAATAAGAAATTTTAATTCTCCATGATGAAAATAAAGGAAGAGCCCTTCCCTGTTGTCTCATAATTCTCAGTAGAAAGCTTGTAGTTGTAAATTATTTCTCTGCCTCTTTAAAAAGTATGTAAATCAAGGATGTTTTTTCAAAGACCTAGAAGACATCTCTTCAAATATCATCATCAAGAAAGTCATAACCCTACCTCCCAATTTCCTGGAAGAAAATGAACATAACTTCATGTATCCTGCCATGAATATATACTAGTAAGTTTATCTTGGAAACATGAATGTAATGGGTTATATCCACTTAGCTACATATAGGATCAGATTCTTTTCATCTTTGAATTTTTTTTTATTATTTCTTAAAACTCCAGAAATTTGTTCTTTCACAATTCTGAAGACCAGAAGTTCAAATACAGAATGTTGACAGAGTCACTTTTCTTCTAATGGCTCTAAAGAAAGATCCTCTTCCTCTTTCAGTTTTTGGTAACTCCAAGTGTTCCTTAATTTTGGCAGTATAACTCCAATCTCTGCTTTATCTTCCATGACTGTCTTCCCTTTGTGTTTCTTCTCTTCTTTCAAGGACAACAGTCATATTGGATTAGGGTCGACCCTACTACAGTGTGACTTCATGTTAACTAATTATGTCTAGAAGCACTGGATCTTACTTTCCAGAATGAACATCTTGATTGTTCATTTGAAAAGTACAGTGGACTTTTCCAAATGACTGATTGAGTCCCTTTTAACAATTCAGTAATAATGTATACATAATATTCAAACCAATTCAAAGAATTAACCAACTCAAAATAAATGAATAGAACATTTGTTATGTAAGATAAAGTAGCATATTTGATATACCAATGAACTCCTGATCACATAAGAATAAATTTCTGCCCAAATCTTTGTTCAAATCTTAACCCTGCCCATAGCTTCATGCAGAAAAGGAGAAATGGGGCATGATTTGTGGTATAAATCATTACAAATATCAAACTAGAGAATTTGATATGGGAAAAATACTTTCCATTCCCAGCTCAATTAAAGTGCTTAAAAGATTGGCCATAATGGATAAGGGATAGTATTGGGGAAAACAACCAATGAATGCATGGTTTTAGCTTTCAAGGCATATGTAATAAAATAGAAAGGAAAAGGATAAGATGCTCAGTAGCAATAAAGCAAACTGAATAAAGTGGTGGCCTTGAATGTCAGTTTAAGGTGTACGAACTTTATTCAGTACATGCTATTTTCACTGCCTAGAATCCTTCTCCCCATTTTCTGTCTTGAGAGATAATTCCTACTGTTCTCTAAGGCATAACTCCTCTGTGACCACATCTCCAAATATTCTAGTGAAGGAAACTAATTTTCTTAGCTCTGTTTTCACAATACTTTTTATATACCAATAACAAAACTTTCACTACTTATATTATGATTATTTGCACATCATTTTTCCTCTTTGGACTGAGCTCCTAAAAAAAAAAAAATTAGAGAGGCCATAATTTGTCTTTGTATTCTCAACACCTGACACAGTAGTTGGCCTAATCCAGTTGATAAATATTTCAGGGAATATTTTTGGACAAGGAGGACATTTAGATTCTTCTTTCATTAGCCATATGGGGATTTCCTTTAATTACTGTGATACCAAAACTGATCCCAGATTTGACTACATAGTCAATCTCAAAAGCAGTTTTCTAATATTTCAGACCAATTTGGTAGTTTAGCTTTATGCAATAAATGTATAATGATGACTCGTGAGGACACTGAAGATTTGAGAAAATAAACTCTTTCAGCCATGATATTACAAATTTAGACTCTAACATCCTGAAAAAGTTAATGTCAATCACCCCATCTCATTCAAATCTTAAATACTTGTAAAATGGAGGATCTGTGTGCAAGAATTTGCCTTGTAGACCAGCAGTTTTAACTAATAGCTGGGGAAAGGCTCACAGACAAAATATTTGATGTGTGAAATATCTTTCTCTAATGTATTTTCTTTTTTTCTCTTTTTATTGTGATTTAGGTGAAAGTTTATGGAGTAATTTGGTTTTCCGTTCAAAAATCCATACACATTCTGTTTTGTGATATTCACTGCAATCCCTACAGCATTCTTCCTACCTCCTTCCCACATCCAATGATTCCCTTCACCATTCCTTCCCATACCCTTCAGCTTTCCTAGCTCTATCCATGGGAAATGCTGCCCTCTTGATTTCGTATGGTTGACTATTCTAATGAGTGCATCACTTCCTGGTGTTATTGTTCATGTAGAACGTTGTCTTTATGGACTATGTTATGCCAATTGCTTTTAGTGTCTCCCGAGACTATTTTTGTGAGCCCCCATGCCCAGCAACTTATTCCCTCAAGGTGTTTTGGCAGATCACCTGTTACACATCACATTTTTTTTTTCTATTCAATAATTCATATACATATTGTTTTGTGACACTGACAATAATCCCCAAAATGCAACAGCACTCTTCCCACTTCTTCTCTGTGTTTACCTTTCCCTTTGTCTTTCTTTCCTATGCCTTCTTACCTTCTGAACTTTATGCCTGGGCAAATGCTGCCCTTTTGATCACATATATAGTTCATTGTTTTAATGAGTGTGTACTTCCCTGCTATCATTTATTCACCTTATAGGCCTATCTAGTGTTTAGCTGAAAGTTGAACCATGGCATTAAGGTCAGTTCCAGACTTGAAGGGTGTCTAAGGGCCATAGTCTCTGGGATTCTACCGGTCTCTAGCAGACCAGTAGGTGTGGTCTTTTTATAACTTTGAGTTTTGTTCCACATTTCTTCCACTCTATCTAGGGCTTCCTATTGTGATCCTTAT
>NW_006922615.1:129447-131665 GCF_000298275.1 Orycteropus afer afer
CTGTGAGTTCTGTGTGGCCACTGCAGTGAATTATCGAACCCAGGAGAGAGGTGGTGGGTGCTTTGGGAGGAACGGTTGGTGAAAGGGCTGAAGGGAGGCAGCATGTTTGGCCTTGCAGTAATAAGCCTTAGGTTACTGCTGTCTTCCTCTTGTGAGATTAGAGGAGGTCAGAACATGTGGCCTCCTTGCAGTTTTTGCAATGGTATATAGCCTTTGCCTTCACCCAAGTTAAAGCTGTCTACCTTCTAGCTAGTTGTTTACCCTCCCTTCCATTCTCACCCTTGGTAGCCATCAAAGAATGTTTATTTCTGTTTGTATAAAATTTTTCTTACTTTTTACAACAGTGATCTCATATAATATTTGTCCTTTTGTGATTGCCTAATTTCACTTAGGATAATATCTTCTAGTTTCATAAATTTTATGAGATTTTTTTTTGCAGATTCATTGTTATTCTTTAATATTGCATTGCATTCCATTAAGTGTATGTACCTTAGCACGTTTATCTGTTCACCTGTTGATGGATACTTAGGTTGAATAGCTGATCTTTGACAAAGGCTGAAACCCATTAAATGGGGGAGTAAATAGTCTCTTTAACAAGGGGTGCTGGCAAAATTGGATATCCATTTGCAGAAAAAAAGAAACAGTATTCACATCTCTCACCATATACAAATGCAAACTCAAGTACATCAAAGACCTAAATGTAAAACTTAAAACTATAAAGATCATCAATGAAAAATTAGGGGCAAACTTAGCCATCTTAATTCATGGCATACATTATCAAACATAAAAACACACAAATCACAGAAGACAAAGTGGATGACTGAGAAATTCTAAATATTAAACTATTATGCACATCAAAAGACTTCACCAAAAGAGTGAAACATAAATCTGAAAATAGAGAAAAAGAAAATTTTGACAACAGCATATTGGGAAAGAAATTAATCTCTAAGTTTTCTGGAAAAACATCAACAGATTTATAACTAAAGAACTATCCAATTAAAAAATAGGCAGAGGACAAGAACAGACACTTCACCAAGAAGACATTCAGGTGATTAGCAAACACGTGAAGAAAAGCTCATCATCATTAGCAATTAGAAAGATATAAATAAAAACAACAATGACAGGTATTTCCAGTAAGATGGCAGCATAGGCAGACAAGCTACACAGACCCTCTTCAACAAAGAAAAGAGAAACTAATTGACAGAGATAAGAAGATCATCCTGGAGCCCTGAGCTTTGAAAGGAAAGATACAGAAGCGCATTAGGCACCAAGTAGTGGAAAAACCTGAACAAAAACAGTGAGCACAGAGATGGTCAGAGCAGTGGGTTGTCAGCTACTCTGACAGGACCAATATTTCCAAGTGGTGTTGGTACCTTAGAAATGATCTAAAGGTCAGCCCTGGTCACCAAGGGCTACAGAGACGACTGTGCTGGTGGCCTATGACTAGGAAGGGAAACAGCAAGGAGGGAAACAACCTGTGTGCTAGACTTTTGGCTGTCTGCAGGGCACAGCCATTTTGATTGTGTATAAGAAGTATACATTTTGGATATTTAAAGTGACTGAGAGCACAACCATTTTGAATCTTTACAAATGGTGGCCATTTTGGATTTTAAAGGGACAGCATTCTCATTTGGATTCCAGGGACCTAAGAATAGGCTCCATTTGCCAAGGATGACAGATACATACAGGAGGCTGACAACAGGAAAGGAGACAGGTGGTGTGTGTATAAGTGCTGCCAACTTACGAAGAGAGGAGCACAACATAGTACCCTGCTTACATAGATAATATACAAACAGAACCAAGAAAATGAAAATCATGGGCAACTCACTCTAACATACAATCACTGATTATATATAAACACAAAAACATCACAATGTCTCAGAGACAACAGAGCATCATAGTCCACACAGAAAAGCAAGGTAAAGGAGGAGAAACAAGGGACAAGGATACAGACTCAAAACACATCTCTGAGGAAGATGCAGCATTGGAAATCCTTGATAAGGAATTCAAAAGAATAATATTTAGGTATATTCAAAGGATTGAGAGACAGATCAAAGAAAATACTTACAAAATTGAGGAAAACATATACAAAACCCTAGAACAAATTCAAAAGACAATACAAGAGCAAAATGACAAAATAAATGAAAAAATTAGAAATGATTCTAAATCTACAGATAGAAATCCAGAAGATTAATACTAAATTGTCAGAAATAGATTG
>NW_006922615.1:132309-134261 GCF_000298275.1 Orycteropus afer afer
ACCAACCTTACAAGAGATGCTAAAGGGAGTTCTTTGGACAGAGAACCAGCAACACCAAACAACTGACCATTAACACATATGATGACATAACCTAGAAACCAGCTTAGTTATAGAAGTGTCCAAAGATTGTAAATAAGGAACCAGAAACATCAATTGACAAACAAAGACAACTACAAACTAAAAAGATGGAAAAAACATTGTGTAGTTACAGAACTTCTAAATGGTAATGGTAGGGAAATCAAGAAAACTGCAAGATAGAACTGACTGTTCTAAACTTGGGAATAAAATTATAAATCACAGGGTAAGCGCAAAGAAAAATGATAAACTTTCACAACAAAATAAAAAAGAGGACAAGCACAAATATTTAGCAAATATTAAAACAATAGCAATGAAGGAAGTGATAACACAATTTATAAATAAAACAAGATAATTATATGGAATAAAGGAACCAACACCATAAAAAAGCACATGACAAAGTGGTAGCAAATAATTCATACTTGTCAATAATTACATATCTGACAAGGAACTTATCTCTAAAATTTATAGAAAACTCCAAACACTCAGCAACAAAAAGATTAACAATCCATTAAAAAATTGTCAGAAGACATGAATAGATTTTTCACCAAAGAAGATATTCAGGTGGCCAGCAAATACATGAAGAAATGCTCATGGTCATTAGGCATCAGAGAGATGCAAATCAAAAAACAATGAGATACCATGTTACCCCAGCACGAATGGCGAAATTCAACAAGACAGAAAACAGCAGATGCTGGCAAGGATATGGAGAGATTCGGACTTTCATATGCTGCTGGTATGACTGTAAAACGATACAACCATTGTGGAAAACAGTATGATGATTCTTAAAAAGCTGGAATTAGAAATATCATTTGACCCAGCAATCCCATTACTAGATATATATTCTAAAGAAGTGAGAGCCAGGACAAGAACAGATATATACACAGCCATGTTCATTACAGCACTATTTACAATAGGAAAAATATGGAAACAACCTACGTGCCCACTAACAGAAGAATGGATAACCAAACTATGGCACATACACACAATGGACTACTTTGCAACACTAAAGAATAATGTAGAACCTGCAAAACACTCCATAACATGGATGAACTTGGAGGATATAATGCTGAGTGAAATATGTCGATCAGAGAAGGATAAATATAGCATTAGTTCATTATTGTAAAAAGTCAAGGAAAGGTTTATATATGGAAGGAAACTTTGTTGGTTACTAGGTTTGGGAGGAGAGATGAGGTAACACTTTAATAAAAGAAAAGAAGTATTGTCCCATGCAACTTTAGTTTTCTGTATTCCACTGTACATAAATTATATTTCAATAAAATGCATTTTAAAAAATGAGATATCATATCACCCTAGCATTGATGGCAATGTTCAAAAAACCAGAAAACAATGCTGGACAGGGTGTGGAGAGACAGGAACACTCATCCACTGCTAGTCCACTGTGAAAAACAGTATGGTACTTCCTAAAGAAGTTTGAAATAGAAATACCATATTGTCCCACAATACCACTACCAAGTATATATCATAGAGAAATAAGAGCTGTTACACGAACAGATATATGCATACCCATTTTCATTGCAACATTATTCATAAAATCAAAAAGTTGGAAACAGCCTAAGAGACACTTGTTTTTAAAAACAAAAATATCGATTGAAGTACCGGTAAGATGGCAGAGTAGGCAGAAAGACTGCACAGACCCTCTTCAACAAAGAAAAGGGAAAGCAATTAACACAGAAACAGGAGATAATCCTGGAACCCTGAGCCTTAAAGGGAAGGATATAGAAGTGGACTAAACCCCAACTAACAGAAGAATTTGTATGAAAATACCAAAAAAGGAGACAGACGGAGCAGTCTGGCAGCAATCCTGAGTGATCCTGACAGCATAGACAGCTTGGAGATTCCTGAGTGGTGGTAGG
>NW_006922615.1:141099-143784 GCF_000298275.1 Orycteropus afer afer
AAAAATAGACTAAAAATCAAAGGTTGGAAAAAGATATATCAAGCAAATGGCAACTGTAAGAGAACAGAAATGGCAATATGGCAATTCCTTCAAAAGATGGAATTAGAAATACCATTTGACCCAGCCATTCCATTACTAGGTATACACTCTAAAGAAGTGAAAGCCATGACCAGAACAGATACATGCACACCCATGTTCATCACAGCACTATTTACAATAGCCAAAAGATGGAAACAACCTTGGTGTCCATCAACTGAGGAATGGATAACCAAACTATGGTACATACACACAATGGAATACTATGCAACACTAAAGAATAATGTAGAATCTGCAAAGCACCGCATAACGTGGATGAACTTGGAGGACATTTTGCTGAGTGAAATAAGTCAATCACAAAAAGGACAAATATTATATTAGTCCATTATTGTAAAAGTCAAGGAGAGGTTTATCTGTAGAAGGAAATTTTCTTTGTTGGTTACCAGGGGTGGGAGGGAAGGGGAGGGAAGGCTGTTGGATAGATAGAGATAAGTATTGATCTGGGTGAAAAGGACGATGTACCAAATGTGAGTGACCAATATGGTGGCGTGGAGGAAGAGAAAGACATAGAGAGGTACATGGGAGGTACAGACAACAAATATGAACCCTTTTGTACATATATTACTGCATTGTTAGTGAAGGCAAACATGGGTATATGGGTGGATAGATGTGGATGGACAAGCTGAAATATTAGGTATGTCTATGAAGTGGGAAGTGTATCCAAGAACATGTACAGGGTTGGCAGACAATGGTCCTATAAGTTTATGTGAATGATCAGAATTCCCAGGTGTATAGTAGAGCTGACAAGGGGCAAGGTTGTGGTCACTGCTTGGTCACAGCCAGCTACCCAGAGGGACTGAGTAGTTGAACCTATGGACTTGGGACCATAGTCACAGGGGACTTCAAGCTCAATTGGCATAACATACTATGCAAAACATTGTTCCACCACCTACTTTGGCGAGTAGCGACTGGGATCTTAAAAGATAGCAAGCTGCCATCTAGATGCAACGATGTGTCTCTCCTTGTCCAGAGCAAAGAAGAATGAAGAAAACCAAAATTCATGGAAACAATTATTCCTAGTGACTGGTACACCATCTAATCTGCAGCCTGTACAACTATGAGACCAGAAGAAATAGATGGTGTCCAGCTACTACTGTCGTCCACTTGGAAGGGGATCTATGTAGGAGATCCTTGATAGAGAGGGAGAACAATGTGGAACAAAACTCAAAATCATTTGGAGAAACAAAAAAAAAGGAGGGAGACCAGGTTTGCTGGTCCGATAGGGCCTGGTGGAACCACTGAGACTATAGCCCCTAGCTTCCCTTTAGGTCTGGAGTTGAACCCACACCTGTGGTTTCCAGCCAAACAAAAGGCAGGCATATGAGTTGAACATTTACCCGAGGTAGATACACTCCTCAGAGAGAACAATCATGGAAGAAACAAGGGCTGCTTATGCACAGGGAGATAGCTCAGAGGGCAGGAGTGCATGGATGGATGGACACTGGGAAGAGGTAACTATGGGGAAGAAGTGGGAGGGGAGCTATTGCATTGTGGTAAACTGTGGTCAATGTCATGAAACAAAGTGTATGTGAACTGCTGTATGGAAAATGAATTACCTCTGTAAATCTTCACCCAAATGACAATTATACACACACACACACACACACACACACACATATATGTATATATATACATATATATATACACACACATACACACACACACACACACACACACACATATATATATATATATATGTATATATATATATATCCCTGCATACATACAGAATAGCTGCCCAAAATAAAACCTATGTTTTAATTTCTTTGTGGTTGGATAATTGCTTGCTTTGGCTACCTAGTGCCAATCTGACAAGAATATACTGAAAATGGGATGGCTTGAACACACAGGAGTTTATTCTGTTACAGTTTGGAGGCTTTAAGTCCAAGTTCAGAGTGCCAGGCTCTAGGGGCTATGTGAAAGCCCCTCAGCCTTGGGCTTCATCTCTGCCTCTTGCTCCTGGCCCACTGGAGCTAGTGCTGTACTTCACTTAGACAGCTGCTAGCTGCTGAGACTGACAATCCCCAAACTGACAAGTAAAAAGGCACAGTCCCAATGTTACCAAACCACACAGTAGGCCATTAATTCAAGTCCACTGAAATTCCCAAGACCGGCAGAGCATGGCAAGCTGCTGAACAACAACTCAGCTACATGCAAGGTTCAAGCATGACATAAGCTAGAAACCATTCCCCAAGACTTCTCCTTATATACAGGAAGCATACCATATCCTTTAGGCAGCTACTCAGCTGCTCACAGTAGATTCCACCATGGAGTTGATTACCAGCCTCATCATGGGGAATAACTACATTCAACTTCCCAGCCACTCTACCAGGCCCAGCCAAGTTGACACACAAATTTAACTAGCACTATATATATATGTGTGTGTGTGTGTGTGTGTGTATGTGTTGTTGTTGTTGTTGTTGTTGTTACATGCCGTCAAGTCAGCCCTGACTCATAGAGACCCCTCCTTGGGTTTGCAAGGCAGTATCACTGAGGAAGTAGATTGCCCAACCTTCCTTCTGAGGAGTGGCTAATGGGTTTGAACCGCCAGCCTTCTGGTTAGCAGTCAAGTGCCTTAGGCACTATGCT
>NW_006922615.1:143954-144899 GCF_000298275.1 Orycteropus afer afer
ATGATCCACTGCTGCTAGTGAGAAATCAAGGGATGAGTAGCCACCACAACACTTTGGGTCCCCTTGTTGCCTCATCACAATTGAGGAAATTGATGAGTTTTTTCCATGTTTGAGTTCTACTCCTTTTATATTGAACTCTGGGTTTGTATATGAGCAGCTTTGGACCTCTTTTCCTTTGGACCATCTATTTTTTTAAACACTTGGGGTAAGTTATGTGAATCTCTTTGCCTCCAGACAACCATTTTATGGACTCTTCAGTTTATATATAGTCTTTTTAGAGATTTAAACATAGGCTTTTTCTGTATTCACTCTGGAGTCACATGGTTCTTGGAAGTGGGTTCACTATACCAAGGATGACTTGAATTTGAATGCCTACTTTGGGAAACAGGAATCCCTTTTCCTCTGTTTGGTTTTTTCCACATTACAAAGCTTCTGTTTAGTGCTCATTACTGGTTCCTATTTGAATTATTTGAATACTTTTCTTGGACTGGGTCCAATAAAAAAATTCACACTGGGCTCAACAAAGGCCTCAGATAGTCTTTAAAATAGGTCCAGCCAAGTCAAAAGGGTCTGGGATCCCTCTATCTGAGACTCTGGCACATTTAAAATTTTAAATTTATGGATCTAGAACCTGTTTTTCTTTCTGTAAAAATAGATCAACTTAAACAAAGATAGCTTGGAAGTGCAGTAGTTACTTTAGGAAACTGTTCTGATTTTCTCTGTGTTGTGCTGTGTTGCTTAAGATTGCTATGTTGTGTTTATCACCATAAAAAGGAAAATTATAAGGTAGGATACAGTCATAGGCCCTTTAAGCTCTTTGTACATTTTTGCCTTGAGAGTTTGGCTTTGTCTAGAGAAAGTTTTTTGTTTGTCTTTTCTGCCTCCAGTCAGCTGAGAGCTCCCAGACTGGCCTTTGCCAAATCTCATGGGATCTTAAAAATAAAT
>NW_006922615.1:145419-146881 GCF_000298275.1 Orycteropus afer afer
ACAAATGAGAATTAAAAAAAAATTGAAGTTCACTAATTTAAATAACCATCAGCCTTCTGGTTAGCAGTCAAATGCTTTAGGCACTATGCCACCAGAGCTCCCAATTTAAATAAATCATTAAAAACTGTATTATTTCAGAGGAAGGAAGATGGTGTCCTACTGATAACCTGCATATTTGATCCCTCTTCCAACTGAGATTCTGAGTAACTAACTAAAGCATATACAAATAATGATACTGGAGTTATGAGAAACTAAGGAGAAGAAGAAGTATTAAGTTCAGTGAAAGCAAAGAAAGATTAAATAACTGGGAAAAATTAATGAACCCACCCAGCTGGCAGAGATGGAAACACAGAGGAGTCATTGGAAATACTAATGACTGATACTAATGGTTGAGGAGGAGGGGAGGAAGAAAAAAAATCACGGATTCTGCTGGCATTGGGGACTCAGAATAGCCACACTAGGAGTTTTTTGAGGTGACCTTGGGCTCTGAGTGAGTACAATAATTTTACTGGGAAATGGATCAAGACACCCCATGGCTTGGGCTGCTGCAGAGTCCAGAGGGGAGTGGAGGAAATGGAGGAACTTCCTCCAAGCAGGCATAGCCCCAGAGCAGATGCACAGCAGTGGGCTCAGTTTCAACTCTTCAATGGCCCTGTTTACCACAGAGTGGACCTGGGTACTTGGATTTTGTGGCTTCTTGATCCAAGCAGGAAGTGGTGGCCTCTATCCATTGGGCTGTCTATTGGTTTTGAGCCACAAGTCTTTGATTGACATTAAGACATGACCATCAGTAGATGTCTCAGAAAGACCCAGACTACACTGCTAGTGCCTCCATCACTGACTGAATTATCTCACCCTAAATGCAGAAAACTCCTTCTATCTTTCTATCCTGGGGCTCACTTCTGGACCTTTTTTTTCTTTTCTTTTTCTTTTTCTTTCTTCTCCTGCCTGATCCAATAGGAGGAACACATTAAACTTCCATCAGGCAACCTATTAAGCTGAACACCTCACACTATAGACAGGTAACACCAATAACTCCTGGGTCACAGGATCAATGACAGACAGTGGAAAACACTTGCTTGTCCCAACTCCAAATCCTCTTCACGACATAGACAGACCTGCACCCACATCCTCACCAGGGATTCCAGCAACACAGAGAGAACTGGAGAGCTACCCAATACAGAGGAGTCAATAAACAAATATGTACACCTGCTCCACACTTTCAGATATAGTAAAACATAAAATCAGGGTGAAACAAATCAACACATAGCTAACAATTAAAGACAACAACTTCAAAGTGTCTAGGAAACAAGAGACAACCTCAAATCAAACAAACAAACAAACAAATGAAAACCAGAACATGACAATAGAAATAAAAGCCCAGGCTAAAGAATTATCTATCATTGAAGAAGAACAAGCAATAGAACTATCTGAGAAGGAATTCAGAAGGTGTGTATATATA
>NW_006922615.1:147259-148730 GCF_000298275.1 Orycteropus afer afer
AACAGAACAAAAAGAGGCAAAAAAAAAAAAAAACTGAGAAAATTTTGGAAGACTTCCTAAAATAATAATAATAAAAACATGAAAGAAGAACAGATATCAAGAAGCTCAATGAATCTCACACAGGATATATCCCAAGAGAAAATCACCAAGACATATCATAATCAAACTCTCCAAAGACAAAGACAAAGACAAAGAAGGAATCTTGAGAGCAGTTTGGGAAAAATGAAATGTCACCTAAAATGGACAACCAATAAGACTAAGTTCTGATTTCTCAGTAGAAACCCTGCAGGTAAGAAGACAATGGGTTGGCATATATAAAAAACTTGAAGGAAAAGAGCTTCCAACCAATAATTATATATTCAGCCAAATTGTCCCTCAAATATGAGGGTGAAATCAAGACATTCTCAGACAAGAAGAAATTAAGGGAATTTGTGAAAACCAGAGCAACCCTACAACAAATGCTAAAGAGAGACCTTCCAATAGAGAACCCACAACAGAGACCAACAAATTAAAATCGGGAAACTTGACATCACCACTTAGAAACCAAACCAGAAACAGAGGGTCAAAATAAGCTAATAAAATAATGTACACAGAGAAATAAGGGAGTCAATCTGCAGACGACACCAGCAACAAAGCAAATAGAGGGAATAAAAGTTTTAATAACATAACTTCCAAATGGAGAGGAAGACAGGACAATGTCTTTATGGAACAGACTGTTCCAACCTTAGGAAGATAAGAAGTCACTTCAGGGTAACTACAAAGAAAATTAACAATCCTCCTAAGCAAACACAGGAGCTCTCGTGGCACAGTGCCTAAGGCACTTGACTGCTAACCAGAATGTTGGCAGTTCAAACCCCCTAGCCACTCTGCAGAATGAAGACAGGGTGATCTACTTCCACAAAGATTTATTGCCTCGGAAACCCAATGGGGGTTGCTATGAATCAGAAGCAACTCAGAAAGAAGAAAAGCACATGGGCTTAGTAAGCACAAAACCAACACCAATGAAGAAAAGAGAAGAAATACTTGATAATAAAATGAACTCGCACAGAAAAATATTTAAAAAAAGGAAGTCATCAACAACACAGTAAAAAACACAATAGAATAACAGCAATAAATTCATATCTATCATTAATTTTACTAAAGGTGAATGGACTAAATGCACCGGTCAAGAGAAAGAGAGTGGCAGATTGGGTAAAAAAAGAAGACCCATAGAGAAGTTGCCTACAAGAAACCTACCTTAGACACAAAGATAAAAGCAAGTTAAAAATGAAGGGGTGGAAAAAAAATATACCAAGTTAATGGCAACCAAAAAAGAGCAAGAGTGGCAATATTAGTTTCTGATAAAATAGACTTCTAGGTGAAAAACACTGAAATACTACAAAGCATCTTCTTGAATGACAATGCTATAAAATTAGCAATCAATAATAGGAAGATGAAGGAGAAAAATATCAAATATTTGGAAACTGAATAC
>NW_006922615.1:150340-153663 GCF_000298275.1 Orycteropus afer afer
ACTCATAGCGACCCCTCCTTGGGTTTCTGAGGCAGTATCACTATGGAAATAGATTGCCCAACCTTCCTTCCAAGGAGTGGCTTGTCAAAAAGATAAAAATATTTAGGACTAAATGTTACCAGACCCAAAAGACCTATACAAAGAAAACTATAAAACACTGCTACAATAAACCACAAGAGATCTACATTAAGGGAACATGTCATGTTCATGGATAGTAAGACTGAATATTATGAAAATGTCAAAATTAACCAAAGCAATCTTACACATTCAATGCAAATCCTGATCCAGATTCCATCAACATTTGTTCTAAGGACATGGACAAACCAATCACTAATTTCATATGGAAAGGAAAGAGACCTTAGATAAGCAAAACACTGCTGAAGAAGAAAAACAAAGTAGGATGTCTCACACTCCTGGATCTTAAAGCCTTCTATACAGTCACAGTAAGCATGGTGGTAGTACAATGATAGATAGACCAATGGAACAGAGTCAAAAATTCAAAAATAGATCCATCCATCTATGGACAGCTGGTCTTTGACAAAGGACCAAAACCCCTCAAATAGGGGAGAGATAGCCTCTTTAAGAAATGGTGCTGGCAAAATTTGATATCCACTTGCAGAAAAATGAAGCAAGACCCATACCTCACCCCATACACAAAAACAAACTCAAGTTGGATCAAACACTTTAATGTAAAACCCAAAATTATAAAGCTTATCAAAGACAAAATAGGGGCAAATCTAGGGGTCTTAATTTACAGCATAAATAGACTATCAAGCATAATCCAAAATTTGCAAGCTGTGGAAGAGAAGCTACATGACTGGGACCTTTTAAAAAATGAATTCTTAAGTGCATTAAGACATCCCCAAGACAATGAAAAGAGAATATACAGACTGGGAAAAATATTTGTCTTTGACATATCTGACAAGGGATATATCTCAACAATTTATAGAAAAGTTTAACACCTCAACACCAACAAGACAAACAACCCAATTCAAAAATGGACAAGGGATAAACAGACACTTCACTAAAGAAGATATACTGGCGGCCAACAAACACATAAGGAAATGCTCACAATCATTAGCAATTAGAGAGATGTAAATCAAAACAACAATGAGATATCATCTCACCCCAGCAGTAATAGCAAAGTTCAACAAGACAGAAAATAACAAATGCTGATGAGCTTGCACTCATCACTCTCATACACTGCTGGTAGGACTGCAAATAGGTACAACCATTATGGAAAATACTATGACATTTCCTTAAAAAACTGAAAATAGAAATACCATTTGATCTAGCAATTGCATTTCTAGGAATATATCCTAAAGAGGTGATGGACAGGACGTGAACAGACATATGCACACCCATGTTCATAGCAGCACAATTCACTATAGCAAAGAGATGGAAACAACCTTAATGCCCATCAACAGATGAATGGATAACCAAACGGTTGTACACTCACATAATGGAATACTATGCAACATTAATAACAATGAAGAATACAGGAATCATCTTACAAGGAGGATGAATTTGAAGGATATGCTGAGTGAAATAAGTCAATCACAGGAGGACAAATATTGTATGTGTCCTTTATTGTAAAAAGTCAAGGAAAGTTTACTCATGGAAGGAATTTCACTCTTTTGGTTACCTACTGCCACTCTGACAAGAAACAAATGGGATGGCCTTAACAAACAGGATTTTATTCTCTTACAGTTTGGAGGCTTTAGATCCAAGTTAAAAGTGCCAGTCTCTAGGAGCTGGGTGAAAGCCCCTCAAACTTGGGGTCCACCTCTGCCTCCTGCTCCCAGCCCACTGGAGCTAGCAGCATTTCTTCCCTCAGACAGCTGCTGACTGCTGTGGCTGACAAGCCTGAAGGTTGAAAAATTAAAAAAACGCACAGTCCTGATGTTACCAAACCACACAGCAGGCCATTAATTTAAGTCTATTGAAAGTCCCAATGTCGGCAGAGCATGGAAGGCTGCTGAATGGCTACATGCAGGGTCCAAGTGTGCCATAAGCTAGAGACCATTCCCAAAGCTGCTGTTTATATATGGGAAGCAGACCACATACCCAAAGCAACTACTCAGCTGTTTGTGGTAGATTCCACCATGGAGCTGATTGGCAGGCTCACCATGGGGAATAAGTACCACCAGCTGTCCAGCTACTCAACCAGGCCCAGACAAGTTGACCCACAAACATAACCACCACACCGGGGATGGGAGGGAAGGGAAGGGAAAATTTCAGACTAGTTGATGGTCACATGTTGATTTGGATGAGGGAGGGAAAGTGCGGAAAGAGTCTGGAACCAGCATGATGACATTGGGGAAAGGAAGGACACTGAAATTTGCACATAAGTTATAGAAAATAGAGGCAAATGTTGTTGTAAGGTGCTGTTGAGTGTCTCTGACTCATAGTGACCCTATATACAGCAGAACAAAACACTGCCTGATCCTGTGCCATCTCCATGATCCATGCTATATCCATGCCCATCATTGTAGCCACTGTGTCAATCCATCTTGTTGAGGGCCTTTTCGTCTTTCATTGACCCTCCACTTTACCAAGCATGAAATCCTTCCCCAGGGAATGGTCTCTTCTTACAACATGACAAAAGTAGGTGAGACGAAGTCTGTCCATTCTTGCTTCCAAGGAAAATTCCAGCTTCACTTATTCAAGGACAGATTTGTTAGTTCTTTTAGCAGCCCACGATATTTTCTTCACCAACACCACAACTCAAAAGCATTGATGCTTCTTTGATCTTCCTTCTTCATTGTCCAGCTCTCACATGCATATGAGGTGATTGAAAATACCATGGCTTGTGTCAGACACATCTTAATCCTCAAGGAGACATCTTTGCTCCTCAGCACTTGAAAGAGGTCTTTTGCAGCAGATTTTTTCCAGTGCTATATGTTGTCTGATATCTTGACTGCTGCTTCCATTGGTGTTAATTTTAGAACCAAGTAATACGAAGTCTTTGACAACTTCAATATTTTCTCCATTTATCATGATTCTGCTTATTGGTCCAGTTGTGAGGATTTTTGTTTTCTTTATATTGAGGTGTAATCCATACTGCAGACTGTACTCTTCAATCTTCATCAGCATGTGTTTCAAGTCATCATCACTCTCAGCAAGCAAAATTGTGTCATCAGTGTATCGCAGGTTGTTAATGATTCTTCCACCAATCCTGATGCCGCATTATTCTTCATATGGTCCAACTTCTCGGATTATTTGCTCAGCATAGAGATTGAATAAGTATGATGAAAGGATACAACCCTGACACACTCCCTTCTTCATTTTAAACCATGCAGTGTCTCCTTGCTCTGTTCGAA
>NW_006922615.1:153995-158613 GCF_000298275.1 Orycteropus afer afer
GTAGGATAGCCTTTCTTTGGAATGGGTACAAATATGGATCTCTTCCAGTCAGTTTGCCAGGTAGCTGTCTTCCAAATCTCCTGGCATAGCCAAGTGAGTGCCTCTAGTGCAGCATCTGTTTGTTGAAATATCTCAATGGGCACCCCATCAATTCCTGGGTCCTTTGTTTTTTGTCAATTCCTTCACTGTTCCTTAATTCTTCCTTCAGTACCTTTGGTTCTTGATCATATGCTACCTCCTGAAATGGATGAACATTGACCAATTATTTTTTGTACAGTGACTGTGTATTCCTTCCATCTTCTTTTGATGTTTCCTGCATCATTCAATATGTTGCCTATAGAATCTTTCAATATTTGCAACTCAAGGCTTAAATTTTTCCTTAGTTCTTTCACCTTGAGAAATGCCTAGCATGTTTTTCCCTTTTGGCTTTCCAACTTCATGTCTTTGCACATTTCATTATTATAGTTGGCTTTATCTGCTCAAGCTGCTTTTTGAAATATTCTATTCAGCTCTTTTATCTTGTCATTTCTTCCATTTCCTTTAGCTATTCTTCACTCAAGGACAAGTTTCAGAGTCTCTTCTGACATCCTTTTTGGTATTTTCTTTCTTTCTCATATTTTTCAGGACCTCTTGCTTTCTTCATGGATGATGCTCTTGATGTCATCCCACACTTCCTCTGGTTTTCGGTCTTTGGTGTTCAATGCATCAAATCTATACTTTAGATGGTTTCCAAATCCAGAAGGGATATAGTCAAGGTCATATTTTGGCTCTCATGGACTTGTTTTAATTGTCTTCAACTTCAAATTGAATGGCATATGAGCAGTTGGTGCTCTGTTCCACAATCAGCCCCCAGCCTTGTTTTGGCTGAAGATATTGAACTTCTCCATCACCTCTTGCCAGAGATGCAGTCAACCTGATTCCTGTATATTCCGTGTGGTGAAATTTATGTGTATAACCATTGCTTATGTTGATGAAAAAAGGTATTTGCAATGAATAAGTTATTAATCTTGCAAAATTCTATCATGCAATCTCCAGCTTTACTTCTATCACCAAGGCCATATTTTCCAACTACTGGTAATTCTTCTTTGTTTCCAACTTTTGCATTCCAGTCACCAGTGATAATGAACACATCTTGATTGTATGTTCAGTCAATTTCAACTTCAGAAATCTGTAGAAATCTTCTATATCAATCTGTAGAAATCTTCTATTTCCTCATCTTTGCTTTGATGATTGGTGAATAGATTTGAATAATAGTTGTATTAACTGGTTGTAGTGTTTATGTTTGTGTGTCAACTTGGCTGGGCCTGGTTGAGTGGCTGGGCAGCTGGTGGTAGTTTTTCCCCCTGATGAAAATGATAATCAACTCCATGGTGGGATTTACTGCAAGCAGCTGAGTAGCTGCCTTTGGGATGTGGTCTGCTTCCTGTATATAAGGAGAAGCTTTGAGAATGGTCTCTCGCCTATGGCATGCTTGGACCCTGCATGTAGCTGTGCCATTGCTCAGCAGCTTGCTATGCTCTGCCGACCTTGGGACATACAATGGACTTAAGTTAATGGCTTGCCATGTGGTTTGATAACATTGGGACTGTACCTTTTTATTTGTCAACCTTGGGGCTTCTCAGCCTCAGCAGCCAGCAACTTTCTGAGTAAAGAAATGCCTCTAGCTCCAGTGGGCTGGGAGCAGAAGGCAGAGCTGGGCCCCAAGGTTGAGGGGTTTCACCCAGCCCCTAGAGCCCCAAGTTCAAAGAGCCTGGCACTTTGAACTTGGACTTAAAGCCTCCAAATTGTAAGAATAAACTCCTGTTTGTTAAGGCCAACCCATTTGTGGTATGTTTCTTGTCATAGTGGCACTAGGTAACCAAAACACTGGTCTTCCTTGTAGACATATGGATGTTATACAATCACTGACAGCATTGTACTTCTGGACAGATCTCAAGACAGTCTTTGGGACAATGAATGCCACACCATTCCTCTTCAGTTTATCATTCCCAGCATAGTACATCACATGGTTGTCTGATTCAAAATGGACAAAACCAATCAATTTCAGCTCACTAATGCCTAGGATATTGATCCATATGCATTCCATTTCATTTTTGGCAACTTCCTACTTTCCTAGATTCATACTTTGTACATTACTTGTTCCTATTTTTAAAAGATGTTTGCATCCATTTCTACTCATTTTGAGTCATGCCACATCATCCAGTGGAGGTCCTGAAACCTTTATCTATATTGTTAAGGTTGTCTCTACTCTAAATAAGAGTCAACTCTTCCTCTGTCAAATTTTGAGTGCTTTCTGAACTGTTGGGCTCATCTTCCGGCACTATATTGCACAACGTTTCAGGGCTATTCATAAAGTTTTCCAGTAATCTATCAGACAGTGCTTCACTGCTGTTCATCAGGTTTTCCATGGCCAATTGTTTGAGAAGTGGATAGTCTCTTTCTTCTCCTGTGTCTGTCTTAGCCCAGAAGCTCTGTTGAAACCTGTCCAACATGGGTAACCCTGCTGGCATTTTGCAACACTGGTGGCATAGCCACAGCAACACATACCCAACACTGGACTACAAACTGACAGAAAAGTTCTTCTGCCACATAAACAAACAGGAACAATTAAAAAAAGAAGAAGAAGAAGAAGAAGAAATGCAATGCAATGATGAGAAGAGAAAATTTCAAAATATACTTTAAAAAGGACAAAAGAAAGATAATAAGAAAAAGAGAGAGAGGAAAATAAAAGCTCCAAGTATGAGAGAAAAAAAAGCAAGAGTGAAAGAATAGTAAAGGAAAAAAATGGTAAAACTGCAAAAGGAAAAGCAAGGGACAGGAACAACCAAAAGAAAGAAAAACAAAAGGGAACCAGGAAAAAGACAGAAGAAGAAAAAAAAAAGAAGAAGAAGCAGAATCAGGGAAGGGAAAGAGAAGGAGGAGGAAGAGGAGGAGGAGAAAGGAGGGAGATATAAAGAATAATTAAAAACAATCCAAAACAAAACTGTTGGGGGGTGGGGCATGGCACCCAGTTTCTTCCAAGACACAGACTGGGGTGGAATTCCTGCTGGTCAAAAGGTGGGTGGAGGTGGGGAATGACCACTCCTCTGCTCACCATGAGTGTGTGAGGTATAAGAGTAACAAGGAGAATATCACACCTTTCCAGTTGTCAGCCTCCAGTGCAGTTGCCAGTGTAGAACTCACTCCTATGTTGCCATCCAGGTAAAAATGCCACTTGCCTGTATTCACAATGGCCACATCCATCACTTGAGAATATTCAAAATGTCTGCACCCTTAGGACAGCCACTGCCAGTCCACAGGTCTGTTTGTCTCCTTTGCTGTTTTCCTTTCTGGTTTTTTTGCAGCAGTGCAGTTGTTGCACCTGCAATCTTTATTGAGCCACAGTGATTCTTGAGTTGTTACCTAGAAATATTCAAAATGGCTGTGCCCTCAGGACAACCTGAAATCTGCAGCTCTGTTTGTCTCTTTACTCACTGTTTTCATTCAGGTTCTTCTACTAGTTGGTGTTTAATCCACTTTTTTATCTTTGCCTTCAAAGCTCAGGTTTCCAGGATTTTCTTGTGTATCTGTTTCAATTGATTTCTCATTGCTTTGTTGCAGAGTGTCTGTGTAGCTTGTCTTCTTATTTTGCCATTTTGCTGGAATTCCCAAGTTAGCCATTACCTTTCATTGGCAAAATTTGTCCACATGCTTTCAGCGTTGGCAAAGGATTGAGAATGCCATAGTACAAGGTCTTAACTAATAGTCCCCACAGTCTTTTCATCAGATGGCTTTATCTCACCTTAAAAAATTAGCACTTTATGTTCTCTAAAATTGATAACATTAACTATTTTCAGCAATAACACTGAAATCCTTGTTCTGATTCTATTCTCACCAAATTGAATTCTGATTATGCTTTAAACCAAACTCACTGCCATCGAGTCAAATCTGACTCATAGCGACCCCTACTTGGGTTTCCAAGGCATATCTCTATGGAAGTAGATTGCCCAGTCTTCCTTGCAAGGAGTGCCTGGTGGGTTTGAACTGCCAGCTTTCTGGTTAGCAGTCAAATGACTTAGGCACTATGCCACCAGAGCTCTCAGCTTCCCGTTAAAGCTGAGAACATGCTGCTCCCTCAAATGTTAAGTGGAAATACACTGGACAGGAGAGTGAAGCATGAATAAGGGAACTAATTTTGATTACTTTCACTTAAGGATTCTATAGTAACATGATTTTATTGATATAGAATTATAGCCTTTTCCTTTAATAATTTTCAAATCTCCATTTGGGAGTGAAATGGGGAATGAAAGATTCTAGATAATTCTATACTTATCTCATTAATTAGGATGAATAGGAGGGGGAAGGAGAAGTTAGTAGTAGTGAAAAGTCAAATGTGTAGGAATATTTTAAATAAAAGCAATTGTCAAAAGTTGTCAGTATCCCTGATGGCAAGGAATGTATTTATTTTTGCTCAACATTATATGCCCAAAACCTGGCAAAGTCAACATATAATACATATTCAATAACTAAGTCAAATAAGATATATGTTAAGAATATTACTAAGAATAGGCAGCAGACATGTTTTAATTAATATATAATGAGCCTATGATGAACAATTTTTAATTTTAGAATTGTACTT
>NW_006922615.1:159128-168132 GCF_000298275.1 Orycteropus afer afer
TTTCTTATTATTAACTGAACTAAAATGTATACTGTATTAGTATGGGTGATAAGTCAGATATGGAAGCTAAGGATTTAGCAACTTGGTTAAGATGCCAATCACTTCAGTTAGGTTACCTGAGAGAAGTTACTTTTTAAGTAGCCATCAGCTTAGCATGTCCTTATCCTGAATAAATAACTTCCACCCTCTGGCAATGACAATTATTTATTGTTTACTTTGTGTGAGTCACTTTATAAAATGTAAATTTAATCCTTACAGCAAGTATACATGTCAAAATTTCAATAAGAATCTATGTGGCAATTCATTCAGTGGTTTCAATTTAGGACTAAAATTAGACTTTAGGATAGGAAAACAAGGATACTTAGGAATTTTAGGATACTTAAGAATTGGTTCAAAACACTAGTAATTTCCTAAGGCCAGAAATATCAAAAAGTAATTTAAAAACATGACACTTAATGATGTTCAACCACAAACTTCGTTAAGACAGTATACTGAATACACTGTTGTGAATGTCATATTTTACCACTACCAGGGACACCTTATGAGCAAATGCCAAAGAATCAGTTATTTCAAACATACAAAGAAATTAAGGAAACTATATGATAACTGAACTGTTCATTAAATACCTTTAATTTTCTTTATATGCAAACAAAGGGCCTTGTTTTACTGAGTACTTACTATCAAATCAATATTTGAAAGCTTTGTATTTCAGATTAAAAAAAGAAGGAAAAGAAACACCTCAAACTCAATATTCTAGAGGAATGCTTTTCAAATTATCTGTGTGGAAGGACCAGTTTTATTATTTCTGATTTTTATCAGATTTATATTTTGTAAAGTAGAGTAAAAATAAATTAATCTAACAATTAAATTAAAAAAGTATACAGAATATAATTCCAAATATTTCTATTATTAAATTCAATATATTTAAATTACTGCCTGGTTGCTTTGTTTAAATACTTTGTCTCAATTTTTGTACTTAATCTGTTTTCTAATTGATAATAAATAATTGGATGATCAGCACTAGCCCCTATATCACATTTTGAGTAGAATTATTCCAGAGCATAAAGAAGTAGCCCCAGTGAACATATACCAGTTTGTAGAGACATTCTATCACAGATACTGCAGTGATACTTTGGATCTGCTTAGAACTAATTGCCACTAAAACACAGGTCATGTATTGGGTTATCACATTTTATTTTTATTGTTTAATTCCCAGGTTAACCAATGCTTTATGCTTGATTAATACATCTGGATAGAAATAAATTCTAGTCATTAGAGAGAAATAGAAAATTTGGGGACAATTGAAATGTTTTAATTTTATTAACAATTGAGGTGTGACTTCTCATATAAGTAGTCCTGACCATGGAACAGAAATTGGAACTCCAGTTCATGCAATCTCTAACCTTTTTCTTGCTATGGGCATTAGTCAGTGTTCACTTTTCAGCCATTACAAACGTGATTAAAAGCACTGGATCAAAATGAGGATCATGTAGCAATGTTGGCTACATTTATGACTTATCAGATCAATTGCACAGAAGAGGCTAATAATTATTCCTACACACTGCCATCAAGTGGATTTCGACTCATAACAGTCTTATAGGACAAAGGAGAATTGCCCCATAGGATTTCCAAGGCTAAAAAGCTTTATGGAAGCAGACTATCTCATCTTTCTCCTGTGACATGGCTGGTGGGTTTGAACTGCCAGCTTTTGGTTAGCAGCTAAATGCTTTAACCACTATGCCACCAGAGCTCCATTTTTTATTATACTGTAGTTAAAGAAAATTAAGTAATTAAATGATTAAATGATTGATTCAGTGGATATATATGGACAATGATCAAAGTTGCAAAGCAGAAATTAAAGTGTCAAAAATATTTTTCACATCTATTTGGAAGATTTAGTAAAAACTGGTCTTTTTTTTTTCCTTTATATGCATATGTTAAATTATTTTGCATATTTCAGGACCAAATCATTAGTCCACTCTTAATTGCACATCCAATTTAAAAGTAGAAACAATTGACTATGCAATATCAAAATTGAAATAAAAGAATAAAGCAAACAGTTACTCAAAATTGAGGGAGATGTAAGGGCTGGCTTGGTTTGTGAGTGAACACCAAAATGTGAGTCGAAAATTATTTCTCTGTAAGAAAAAAATCAAAGATTGGTGATTTGGAAGAAGCTGAGTAATCTGAAAATTTTAAATTCTAATTACAATTAATACATCAACATTTATATATTATATGTGCCAGACACCGTTCTAGATACTGGGGTTATAGTTGTTATAAAGAGATGGATAAAGTCCTTTCTCTCAGAGTTTAAGATCTAATGAGGGACATGTATGGAAAGAACTCCTTATTCCAAAGTATTTAATACATTGTAAATCATATTTTCCAATTTTTTTTTTTTTTTACATTTATCCTCTCTGAAATCGGAATTCATATTGTGGATGAAGGAACTTTATCTTTTTGGCTATCAGGAAGTTGTGATGGTAGTTTTCCTTGTCTCATTGCCTGTACATGTGTAAACTTGGACTTAGGTGCTCATGTTGACCTAAGTTCAACTTAATTATGTACAATGTTTAACAAAAGCCTCAGCTATTAAAGTAAAGAGAATTAACAGGGAGAACAGAGCTTCAAACAAAAAAAAAAAAAAAGAAGAAGAAGAAGGGAGAATTTGGCTCAGACCAGAAAGAGATTACCTTGGGCTCACAGGAAGAGAAAGAGAATAGAGTCCAGAAAACCTTGGTAACTCACAAAGTATGTGAATTTTTGATGCATTTGTGGACATAATCTGAACAGTAAATAATAAACTTGCCATTTGTGTAGTGATTTAGTTATTATTCTTATTGGCTGATTTCATAATTTGAACTCCTCAGCATTAAAATTAATAAATACTTAGGAAACATTTGAGGGAAGAATATGTGGACTGATTGCTAACCTTGTGGTTAGGTCAAGATATTACCAGCATGAAAACGTGCAGAATGCATGTCAGAGTCTTAAATGAAATCCTGCAAACAATAAGAGAATGGCATTAAAATGCTGCATTAATGACATTTTTGTTGTCACAGAGAATGATATTGTGTGATATGTGAATCAAAAGATAAGGTCTGGCTGAGTACAAGACTAATAAAAACAATGAATTGTATGTCTACATACTAGCAATGGACATGAGGAAACTGAAATAAAGAAACATAATACCATTTATAATCACTCAAAGCATGAAATTATAATAATAATAACAATAAATCCACTGCCATCAAGTAGATTCCAACTCATAGCAACACTATAGGACAGAGTAGAACTTCCCCATAGGGTTTCCAAGGTTACAAATCTTTACAGAAACAGACTGCCTCATCTTTCTTGCATGGAGCAGCTGGTAGGTTCCACCCTCCAACATTTTGGTTAGCAATAGAATACTTTAATCACTGTGCCATCAGAACTCTTAGAAAGAAATGGAGATACTCAGATGTAAATCTAACAAAACATGTAGAGGATTCGTATGCTGAAAACTATAAAACTTTAATATAATAATCAAAAAACATAAATAAAGAGATATATTGTATTAATAGAATGGCAAATTTATCATAATAAAGAGGTTAATTCTCCCAAAATAAATAAACATGTTTAAGACAATGCTATTAATATCCTAACAAGGTTTTACGTGGGTATAGACAAGATTAGGAGTCCCTATGTGGGGCACATGGCTAACTCATTTAACTGCTAGCTAAAAGGTTGGAGGCTCAAGTCTAACCAGCAGTGTTCTGGAAGAAAAGCCTGGTGATCTGCTGCCTAAAAATCAGCCATTGAAAATCCTATGGATCACTGTTCTACTCTGACACACGTGGGGTTGACATGAGTTGGAAAGCTGGATGTAGATATTTCTTGCAGGGACTGTAATGGTGTCTACTCATGAAACATACCTGGCTTGTAGGAAAAAAAAAAAAAATGTGTGTTTTAGTTTGTTGTTTCTATTAACTAATAATAAGTTTCATATTGTGTTGTTGTTGTTATGTGCCCTCAAGTTCACCAGACTCATAACGACCCCTCCTTTGGTTTCCGAGGCAGTATCACTATGGAAGTAGATTGCCCAACCTTCCTTCCGAGGAGTGGCTAGTGGGTTTGAACTGCCAGCCTTCTGGTTAGCAGTCAAGTGCCTTAGGCCCTACACCACCAATGCTCCCAGTTTCATATTAGGAATACACTAGTTTTTCAATTTATCTTTAAATTAGGTCATTGAGAAGGTAAGTAAAGATGTTTGGTTGAGGTAAATGAGAGATATTTTTATGTTGAAAAAGTTAGTTTGTGTCATTGTTTCCACTTTTTGACAGAGCCTTTAGAAAAATACATAATTTTGTATTTTTTTACAATAGCTTTAATTTTCCAAGATAAATTAAAATAAAATATTGTACCAAGATTACTAGTAATATATTGTATCAATTAAATTACTGAACCACAGGGAATTTGAAGAGTTTTAAGAGAAAACATTTAGGGGGCAATGTACCTAAAACAATGATTTTTTTCAAGCTTCAGATTGCCAAAAACTCATTTTGCTAAACAGTACCCTCACAAAGACAAAGTGGATTAGCATTTATAACTCTAATGAAAATAATTTTGTCAAGGTCATTAGATGCTCAATAGTGTTTGAGAAGAGCTGTAAAAGAATTGCACCTGGCTGCTCTCATAATGGTTTGTGTATCAGGAAATGGGAAATGGAGGGCAAATCAGTTACTGATTATTTTAGAAGATTAGTTACCACACTTGCAGATGCTTTTGAGGCATAATACCAGACAGAGAACAGGTTCAGAATCATCTGTTATGAATTCTATTTTCACAACAGGCACAGACCCATCAATTTGTGTCTAATTATATTCTTCCATTTGAGATATAAAATAGCTCAGGTTTTATACAATAAAGGATCATTAAAGGAAATGAAAAATAATTTTAAAACATTCTGTCAGAGCTATTGTTAATACAGATGATAATTGCTCTGATAGGACTTTAAGGGCCACATTTAGAAAGTACCCTTCTTTTTGGATTGTCTAGCTTCTGTAGCCACAATTACCTCCTGGAAATGCAAATCCCATTGGAAACCTATTTTTTTTTTCTTTTTGGTTTTATATATACTAGAAAAATGAATTTGGACATTTGTTATGAGATGTATAAATAATTATTGGGGAGTGTCTGTTTACATGAAAAAGAGAATCTATGTCTCCATTTTAAAAAATTCTAAACAAAACAAAAGCAGATAAATAAAAATTCCTTAAGATGCACATAAATAACCTCATTGTAAAAGTCTTCATCAAACCCAGTCAATTCAAGTCCCTCACAAACTGACACAATTAATATTCATCTAGTCATCTATTATTTTGCATTTCACATTCTTTAATTTATTCAGTTAATATTTATCAAATGCTTATACTAATAGGTTTTATAATAGAGGGATTTAAAGATGAATAAAAGACACGCTGTGCCCTCCACTTGTCCATGGGATTTGCAAATGAATACATCAGATAGGTATATAAGTAACATAAGGCAGACTATGAGAAATGTTATGATGAAATTCATAACAAAATGCAACAGGTGAACATGGAGAAGACAATTATTCTAACCATGGATATAGAAAGACCTTATGGAGGAGATAGCATTTGAACAGACATTTGAGGTATGCATAAAGCTTTGGCAGATGGAAATTGATAGGAAGGCAAATAGCTCAACATAAGTAAAAGTGTGGATGAAGAAAGCAGAGCACAAGTAGAGTGCTGAAAGATTGTAATCGTGGGACGTACGGTTGAATAAGTTGATTCCAGATTGTGGAAGTTAGGCTGAGAAATGTGGATTTCATTTTGCATACAATAGAATATAATTGTAAGGTCTTCACAAGGAGAGCAAGGAACTGATATTTCTTTTAGTAGCAATGTGGAGAATGGTTTGGGGAAGAAGTGACTGGGGATAGAAGACCAGTTAAGTGGCTATTTTAAAACACATTTAAACTAAATGAAAGTAAAATAATTACAATAGAAAATGGAATTAAGACCAACAACTCATTTAGTAATTTCCTGTGGCTTCCGAAGAACAAAGCATTATTGTAGTGTTCATGTTTTGCATCCTATTACAGCACATATGAGGAGTAAAATTAGCCTGAGTACAAACTATCACGTCCTAGGAAAAGCAGGAATGTGTCAGCAGAAATATGTAAATAATGAAAAAGCAAATTGAAAGTTATAAAAAAAAATGCACCATAACTATTTATTTCAGTATATTCTAGTTAATAAAACTATATTTACTTTTTGCCTGAAGCCAAGCAAGTCAATTGATGGGAATATATAGTTTGCTGTGGTTAACCCAAATAAAGTAACCTCAATTAACAATTACTACAAGTCTATAATAATGGAAAATCTGGTTGGAAATGTGTGTCAAACACTTAAAGTAACTAGAGCAAATTATGAGCAGAAATGAGCACTATACCCTCTTGGTTATTGCACATTTCATCAAACATTAAAAAAGTGGATAAAGATTATTAGAAAAAATAGTAAAAATTATGTAGGGTAATAATTTAAGTATTGCATACAACTATAATTCAAATTTCATTTAATGAAGTCATTATAACAAAAGTAGAAATATAAATCTAACAATATTGTGTAAAATAGCTGTATGGATTGAATTGTGCCCTCCCCCCAAAAAAATAATACATTGAAGTCTTAATCCCTATACCTGTAAATGTGATCTGATTTGGGGAAATGGAGACTTTCTTTGGAGATAAACCAAAACAAATAAAATAAAATAAAACACTGTCTTTGAGTTGGATCCTACTCATAGCGAACGCTCCTTGGGTTTCCAAAGTAGTATCACTACGGAAATAGATTGCCCAACCTTCCTTCTGAGAAGTGCCTGGTAGGTTTGAATGACCAGCCCTCTGGTTAACAGTCACATGCCTTAGGATTGTACCACCAGAGCTCCCTTCTTTGGAGATACTATTAGCTAAATCACATCAGAGTAGAATGGGTCCTAGTACTAATTCTTTATGTGTGGTATCTTATAAAAGGGGAGAACAAGCATGGAAAGGATCATACACAGTAAAAAGACAGCACCTGAGGATCCATCTACAAGCAAAGAACACAGCCACCAGAAACTAAGGAAGAGGCATGAAAGAGTTGCTCTCTCAAAGCCACCAGAAGAAATAAACAGATTCAATATCCTTATATAGACTTCTAGCCATCTAGAACTGTGAAAAAATAAATTTATATTCTGTAAAGCCATCTACTTTGTGGTATTTTGTTATTACATCCCTAGGAAACTAAGAATATAACCATTGCAAAATTATTATAACAAAGATCTTTTAATTGGTCCTTACACATCTATCTCTAATATTTTCAACCCAATCTATTTTATTTATTGTAAGATATGACAAATGAATATTTAAACCATAAGTATTTAAATCGGTTCTGATCATATACTTTCTCTCTTCTGTATCTTCCACAGATAACTCAGTGCCTTTCTGTGCTGAGTATTTAACATGATAAAGGTGAATCCTAAGCATTCACCTAACTCCAAAAGTGATTACTCTTTATTGTTTCTCTCTAACCCTCATCTCCACTCCTATCTCAGGCTCACATCATCCTGATCATGAGTACTGAACTACAACCTAACTTTTCTTAGTTCCAATCAATAAGCTACCCTTATTACTATTTCTATTTTAGGAATGGCTTCTATGTCTCATCAAGATTTTTCCTAGATGCTGTCTGTCCTCATACTTAGGCCATTTGTCAAAACCTGGATACTTATGATAAGCTATTACCCAATGATAATCTTTCTATCTGGGTCTAGATTATCTGGCAGAACTTTCTCTTTTTTTCTCACCCTTATGATTAAGTAAGTTGGTGTCATTCTCCTAGAATTAACACAATTAGATTTCTTCAGCTAATGTTTCTGGAACATCTACGTAGGCTCTGCTTGAATAAGAATTGCCATGCTCAAGTCCATTTTGCAAAGTGAAATTCAGACTGGTTTTACTGAAGAATCATTTTGCCTCATATGTAAGCCAGTATAGATTTAAATAAATATCTTGAATTCTGTAGGGTCAATGAAGACTTGCTTTTTCTAGTTAATTAAACAACAACAACAAAAAAAAAAAAAACAGCCATCGAGTAGATTCTGACCCATAGTGACCCCTATTGGATTTCCAAGGTGGTAAATCTTTATGGATGTAGATTGCCCAATCTTCCTTCTGCACAATGGCTGGTACGTTTGAACCACCAACCTTCTGGTTAGCAGTCTGATGGCTTAGGCACTGTGCTACCAGTGCAATAGTTAAGCTCTCAGCTGCTAAGCCAAAAGACTGAGGTTAAAACCTACCAGCAACTCCCTGGGAGATAAGACCTGGTGGTCTGCCCCCATAAATATTATAGCCTAGGGTGTGCCCATGACCATGTATAGAGTGGGCGGACAATGGTTCTACATGTGTATTTGTATGTGCTGTAAGAATGCCTGGGTGTACTGAAGAGCTGACAAGGGGTAATGCTGTAATGATTTCTTGGCCACAGCCAACTACCCTGAGGGAGTGAGTAGTTGGACTTGTGGGCTTGGGGTCATGATCACAGAGGACATCAAACTTAATTGGCATAACATATGACATAAAAACATTCTTGTACATCCTAATTTGGTAAGTAGTGGCTGGGGTCTTAAAAGCTTGCAAGTGACCATCTAGATACAAGGATGGGTCTGTCCCCATCCACAGCAAAGAAGAATGAGAAAAATAACAAAGATTCATGGAAACAATTAATCCAAGGACTAGTAGACCATGTGACCTTCAGCCTATATGACCATGAGACCAGAAGAACTAGATAGTACTTGGGTACCACTGTCAACCACTTGGAGGAGAATCTGTGTAGGAAATCCTGGATAGAATGGGAGAACAATGTGGACCAAAACTCAAAAACCATTAAAAAAAAAAAAATCCAGGGGACTTCTGAAAAGATGATGGAAAATTCAGACAAGCTACACAGACCCT